>NC_050101.1:17850570-17853070 GCF_902167145.1 Zea mays | reverse complement strand
AGGACGCCACGAAACCCATCTAAGATGGCCGGACACAGCGTTTTTGCTCAGAATCAGGGGTTTCGCTAGCGTGACCCGTTTTCCCTCACGGGTCGACCCGAACTTCGACGTCTCATGCGGGGGGACCACGGGAGGGTCCCGTGCCCTTCCACGTGCCCGTTTTCGCGGCCGTGGCCGAAAATTCGTTTTGGCCCGTGCGCCATGGCGAACCCCTCGTTTTCAGCCCAAACGCAAGGCCGAACAGCCCTGCCGCCCGTGGCAGCGCGCCTCCGAGCCGTTTTCCCTCCGTTCCACCGTGCCCTTCACTCAAGACATGCACTTTAGGTTCGGTGTCTTTCCACATGCTTGGACTTAGCTTATTTTCGGGGTCGTGCCCGAGCCTCAGTTTTCGGCCCGTGCGCCATGACGAACCCCTCGTTTTCAGCCCAAACGCAAGGCCGAACAGCCCTGCCGCCTGTGGCAGCGCGCCTCCTCCCGTTTTCTCTCCGTTCCACCTTGCCCTTCACTCAAGACATGCACTTTAGGTTCGGTGTCTTTCCACACGCTTGGACTTAGCCCGTTTTCGCGGCCGTGGCCGAACCTCAGTTTTCAGCCCGCGCGCCATGGCGAACACCTCGTTTTCAGCCCAAACGCAAGGCCGAACAGCCCTGCCGCCCGTGGCAGCGCGCCTCCTCCCGTTTTCCCTCCGTTCCACCTTGCCCTTCACTCAAGACATGCACTTTAGGTTCGGTGTCTTTCCACATGCTTGGACTTAGCCCGTTTTCGCGGCCGTGGCCGAACCTCAGTTTTCAGCCCGCGCGCCATGGCGAACACCTCGTTTTCAGCCCAAACGCAAGGCCGAACAGCCCTGCCGCCTGTGGCAGCGCGCCTCCTCCCGTTTTCCCTCCGTTCCACCTTGCCCTTCACTCAAGACATGCACTTTAGGTTCGGTGTCTTTCCACACGCTTGGACTTAGCCCGTTTTCGCGGCCGTGGCCGAACCTCAGTTTTCAGCCCGCGCGCCATGGCGAACACCTCGTTTTTAGCCCAAACGCAAGGCCGAACAGCCCTGCCGCCCGTGGCAGCGCGCCTCCTCCCGTTTTCCCTCCGTTCCACCTTGCCCTTCACTCAAGACATGCACTTTAGGTTCGGTGTCTTTCCACATGCTTGGACTTAGCTTATTTTCGGGGTCGTGCCCGAGCCTCAGTTTTTGGCCCGCGCGCCATGGCGAACACCTCGTTTTCAGCCCAAACGCAAGGCCGAACAGCCCTGCCGCCCGTGGCAGCGCGCCTCCTCCCGTTTTCCCTCCGGTCCACCGTGCCCTTCACTCAAGACATGCACTTTAGGTTCGGTGTCTTTCCACATGCTTGGACTTAGCTTATTTTCGGGGTCGTGCCCCAGCCTCAGTTTTCGGCCCATGCGCCATGGCGAACCCCTCGTTTTCAGCCCAAACGCAAGGCCGAACAGCCCTGCCGCCCGTCGCCGCGCGCCTCCTCCCGTTTTCCCTCCGTTCCACCTTGCCCTTCACTTAAGACATGCACTTTAGGTTCGATGTCTTTCCACAAGCTTGGACTTAGCTAATTTTGGAGGTTGTGCCCGAGCCTCCGTTTTCGGCCCGTGCGCCATGGCGAACCCCTCGTTTTCAGCCCATACGCAAGGCCGAACAGCCCTGCCGCCCGTCGCCGCGTGCCTCCGTGTCGTTTTCCCTCCGTTCCACCGTGCCCTTCACCAAAGACATCCACTTTAGGTTCGGTGTGTTTCCACATGCTTGGACTTAGTTTATTTTCGGGTTCGTGCCACAGCCACCATTTCCGGCCCGCGCGCCATGGCGAACCACCTGTTTTCAGCCCAGACGCATGGCCGAACAGCCATGCCGCCCGTCGCCGCGGGCCTCCGTGTCGTTTTCCCTCCGTTCCACCGTGCCCTTCACCCAAGACATACACATTAGCTTCGGTGTCTTTCCACACGCTTGGACTTAGCTTATTTCCGAGGCCGTGCCCCAGCTGCCGTTTTTGGCCCGCGCGCCATGGCGAAACCCTCGTTTTCAGCCCAAACGCAAGGCCGAACAGCCATGCCGCCCGTCGCCGCGCGCCTCCGTGTCGTTTTCCCTCCGTTCCACCGTGCCCTTCACCCAAGACATACACATTAGCTTCGGTGTCTTTCCACACGCTTGGACTTAGCTTATTTCCGAGGTCGTGCCCCAGCTGCCGTTTTCGGCCCACGCGCCATGGCGAAACCCTCGTTTTCAGCCCAAACGCAAGGCCGAACAGCCATGCCGCCCGTCGCCGCGCGCCTCCCCCCGTTTTCCCTCCGTTCCACCTTGACCTTCACTCCAGACATGCACTTTAGGTTCGGTGTCTTTCCAAACGCTGGGACTTAGCCCGTTTTCGAACCGTGGCCGAACCGTTGTTTTCGGACCGCGCGCCATGGCGAACACCTCGTTTTCAGCCCAAACGCAAGGACGAACATCCCTGCCGCCCGTCGCCGCGCGCCTCCGTGCCGGAGCCTCAGTTCGTCGCGTG
>NC_050101.1:17833070-17843070 GCF_902167145.1 Zea mays | reverse complement strand
CATGTCTTGAGTGAAGGGCAAGGTGGAACGGAGGGAAAACGGGAGGAGGCGCGCTGCCACGGGCGGCAGGGCTGTTCGGCCTTGCGTTTGGGCTGAAAACGAGGTGTTCGCCATGGCGCGCGGGCTGAAAACTGAGGTTCGGCCACGGCCGCAAAAATTGGCTAAGTCCAAGCGTGTGGAAAGACACCGAACCTAAAGTGCATGTCTTGAGTGAAGGGCAAGGTGGAACGGAGGGAAAACGGGAGGAGGCGCGCTGCCACGGGCGGCAGGGCTGTTCGGCCTTGCGTTTGGGCTGAAAACGAGGTGTTCGCCATGGCGCGCGGGCTGAAAACTGAGGTTCGGCCACGGCCGCGAAAACGGGCTAAGTCCAAGCGTGTGGAAAGACACCGAACCTAAAGTGCATGTCTTGAGTGAAGGGCAAGGTGGAACGGAGGGAAAACGGGAGGAGGCGCGCTGCCACGGGCGGCAGGGCTGTTCGGCCTTGCGTTTGGGCTGAAAACGAGGTGTTCGCCATTGTTACTGACTTGTTCTCAAATGCTATGAGTTAAGAACAAGGCAACACAGAAAATGTTTAAACGATAAAGTCCTTCGTCCTTCGAAGCATTATTTCCCTTGGGATATAACGATCTTCGGACGAAGGTCATGAAAGACAGACCTTTTTCATCACAATATTCACTAATGAAAGACAAAGCATATGAAACATGAAAGATAACATAAATAATCATATATCATCATCAAGTTTATTAAATCGTCATAGAAAAAATAGGGACAATATTGAATTACAAATGTACCTTTAGTTGAGAAGAAGATGAAAGTACAAGTATGACGCAAAAGCGAATGCCGAGTCAGCGTGTCCAGTACGGGAGTACTGTTCATCTATTTATAGGCGTGGGACGCAGCCCATGCAAAATTACATTCATGCCCATTACATTTGCAAATGACTTATAGGAGTTTATTAAGGCCTAAGTAGTCTTTTCATCTTTAGGTCGGTTCCCCTTTCTGCTATCGCGACGAAGCTTTCCTGCGCATAGCTTCGGCTGTGCATCATCCTTCGTACAGCATGGTAATCAGCCCGTCCTTCATCTTGATCCCCCTTCGTCTGGCTTAAGCTTCGTCCTGACCGTACTCCTTGTTCATAATCTGAGTCCGAAAATACCTGTTCATATAATACACTTGGAGAACATTGTCAGATCTTGTTTTTGAGGACCTTCGGAGGACGAAGGCCCCCAACAGTAGCCCCTCGCAATATTAATTTGTTAATGATAAATAAATTCAGATTGCGACATGGACGAAGGCCTTAAGCCGAAGGTCCGAAAAACACCTTCCCTTTGCTAGAATAGCAACATTCACTGACAAGCGGGGTCTTTCACTTTTCAACGCACTGGGCGTATAAATAAGATCATGCCGCAAACTCCTTTTGGTACGCACACTTGCCATCTGCCCCCGCTTACTCAATTTTTAGTTCTTGCGCGCAAAAATTCGCTGAGCTTTTAGTTTTAAAGCTTCGGCTTTGAAAATAGTTTTTTAGTATTTCCGAAGATGTCTGGAGACAAGAAAGCTATCGCTGAGACGAAGCTGACTCTTGATGAAGAGAAAAAGAAAGCTGCTGCTGAGACGAAGTTGACTCTTGATGAAGAGAAAAACTTGGGGTTTCTTATAGCGATGTCAAAGACGAACACGGAAAAAATTACCAAGGAAATTCTGGAAGGCTTATCTGAGGATACTGGTGACAGTGACAGTTATGATGTGGACAGCGGTAGCGAAGACTCCGAAGATCGTCCCTGGCGACCAAGCCATTCAGTTTATGGTAAATCGACTATCAAAGAGAATCATCTTGTCAACATGAGAGGAAGGTATTTTCGGGATTTGTCCATTGTGAGGGCCGACGAAGGGGAGAAGACTTGTCCACACCCCGAAGAAAATGAAGTTGTAGTGTACCGAAGCTTTTTGAAAGCTGGGCTACGATTTCCTTTGAGTAGCTTCGTTGTGGAGGTGTTGAAAATCTTCGAAGTCTATCTTCATCAACTTACTCCCGAGGCAATTATAAGGCTAAATATCTTTGTGTGGGCCGCGAGAAGCCAAGGTCTGAAGCCTGATGCAAGAAGCTTCTGTAATATACATGAACTATTATATGAAACAAAACCTTGGGGCAAAGAACAGTACCATAACAACTTTGGCTGCTACAGCTTCGTCTCTCGGTCCGGGGCAAGCTGTCCCGTACCAACCTTTCGGAAGAGATGGCCTGGCGATTGGATGACAGAATGGTTTTATGTGAAGAATGACCTATCAGCACGAGAAGATATCAAAGGTATAATTATGCGTCCTATTTGGCAAAGCTTCGGCCTTCGGAGGCCGAAGGTGGAAATGAGTGAAGCTGCCGAAGAATGCCAGAGGGCCTTCGGCGTTATCTGCTCCTTTATTGGAACAAGAGATTTAGTACAAGAGCATATTGCCTTCCGGGTGTGGCCTCTTGCGGAGAAATGGGAAATGCCACAAGAAATCATAAAAGAGGCCGACGAAGGTGGACTTGTGAGACTGAAATACACCTTCAAGTTTGGAGATAAATTTGCTGAGCCAGATGACGACTGGTTAAAGAGTATTGAAAATTTAAGTGATGAGCTGCTTGGTGCCTATTCGAAGGCTGAAGATACTGCGATGTCAGCAGCCTTCGGAGGTCGAAAAAAGAAAAGGCTGAATCGGGTATTTGATGCAATTGGGTTTGTTTACCCTGACTATTGCTACCCCGTCCGAAGGCAGAAAAGAAAAAACACAACCTCTGCAAAAGAAGAAGTTGCAACTGCTCCTAGCGAGCCAGAACCGGAAAGAAAGAAGATAAAAGTCCTCACGCACCGGCCGCGCTATATCGAAACAGCTTCGGTGCCGGAGTTTACCGGAAAATCTTCTTCAGCCACTGAGGCTAAAAAGCCAACCAAACCAGCCACGCCTCCAGCAGCTGCAGAAATAAGCGAAGCACCGAAAAGGATAGAACTGGAAGAACCGAAAGTTTTGCTACCGGAAACCAAAGAAGTGGCCGAAGCGCCATCCACAGAAAAAATTGCAGAAGTGGAAAAACCAACTGAAGAAAAGGTACCAGAAATCGTGAGTCCTGCAGCAAATGTTGAGACAACAATAAAAAATCAAAAAGTGCCAGCAGTGACTCCAAAAAGAAGGAGAATGGCCAATGTGCTAGATGTACTAGAAACAATTAAATCTTCAAGCACACCTCTGAAGAAGGCTGCTGCCATTCCTGAAACGACAACCGAAATTTCTGATAACAAAACTTCAGGGCAAGGGACTGAAGCCGAAGCTGGGTCCTCAGAGCCCGCAAAGATAAAATCCTTGGAAACTGAGGAAGAAAAAACAGCAAAGCCAACTTTTGTTGAAGAAATCGGAGTCATTGCCCCCGAAGCATCCTTCAAAGCTCGTGATTATATTGTTCGTCATGCTTCGGGGAAAAAACTTTCAGAAAAAGAGGAGCAAGAGGCCCAGCACTATGCCCAAAAGCTGAAGTATCCAAAGGGGGCGTTAATATTCAATGGTAGTGGAGAAGAAGACTTTTTGTATTGTCTCCCTGACAATAAGGAAATATCTGTTTGCCGGGAGATGAGCAAGAGCTTCGGATTCCCAACCTTAGAAGACGGGCTCTCGGTGCTATCGAAAAACGATTTGGCCGACAGCTTGGCCTATAATAGCTTAAAGGTGCGACAAATGGGATTCTTGTATTCTTTGTTGATACCAAAAAACCTTTTGTTTGTTTGATTGAAACACACATGTTTTTCTTTGCAGGGCCTAATACTTAGTAATGCCCTCAGGGCACAAAAAGATGCTGAAGACGAAGGGTGTACTATAGCCCTGAGCAACCTTCGTTCCGAAGTAATTGAACTGAGGAACGAAGGCCTCGAAAAAGATAAAATATTACACTCATTGGTAGATAAAATAAAGGAAGACGAAGCTGTGTTCAAGGGTCAGGCTGAAGCTCAGAAACGCGAAATAGAAGATCTTCGGAAACAACTGGCCAGAGCCAAGGAAGAACGTATACTTGAAGAAACAAGGTGAGAACTCAGCGACCAATGGGCAGATCACTTGGAAGTAACTGTTGAAGAGCTTCGTTCATCCAAGAAGAGGTGTTATAACAAATCTATAGAATGTGTTAAGAAGTTGAAAGCTAGCTTCGCCAGGGTCGGCGCCTTCTCAAGTGAAGAAAACTTTGTGAAAGGCAATCCCGAAGGTCCCATTGAATGGATTGGCCACGAAGCTGAAGTCTTCGAAGAAATTTTAAATAGCCGTGGGGATATATGTGCTTTCTCTGGGGCCAGAGTAGTTGCCAGCATTTTAGAGAAGAAGGGCTGCGAACATGTAAAAGTTTTAGCACAATCCGAAGCTGCTTTGTCTTTTGAAGACGCAAGAGACCCTTCAGCCGAAGCAAGTATGATTGGTGGAAAGTTTTTTACTGATATCTGGGATAATGGTGGCCAGGAAATGGCAAGAGAAATTATTCAAAGTAGTGAAAAGGGCATTCACGATGCTAGAGAAGTGGCTAAGGCCGCTGAAAAGAGCGCAGAGCCCGAAGGTCAATTAGGTATTAATTAATAGTTTGTATTGTGTTGTAATTTTTGGTTTTAAGCTTCGTTTTCCGTTTGTAATAGCAGCATAGTCGTGTCCTGTCCTTCAGATCCTGCTGAAGCGTCTCCAGGCCCTCAGCCGAAAGGAGACGATGAAATTAAAAAGATGGCCGAAGCGATCATGGACGAAGTCGTCGATCGACTCCTGAATGAGGCTGCAGAAGTTGTTCTAAGAGAAAATTGAACACTATTGTAAATTAAACTTCTGAATTGTAACATTTTGTAATCCTGAATGTAATATACCCTTTTCATTGCTCAATTCTTTACGATGCATGAAATTCTACATACATACCATTTTTGAGCCTTCGGCGAAAAAAACACCTTCCCTTCTTTTCATGCTTCGTGAAGAAGATATTCTTCGTGAAAACTTTCCTGATGAATCACATCCACTCTTCGTGAAAATATTCTCCGAAGCTGTACAATTTCGATATTATTCTGATGAAGCACATCCATGCTTCGTGGAGACATTCTCCGAAGCTGAATTCCGAAGATTGTCATTGTATTCCCTCCTTGTGCCATATGCAACATGATGTATGATGCTTATGCTATGCAAAAATGATGTGATGATGTTATGTTATGTAGATGACATTTGTTCCGAAGATACACACATATCTTCACAATATTTTTGTATCAGCGCTGACTTTTCGCTGTAAGCTCTGCATTCCCTTAGGAACGACTTTGGAGCTTCTTCACCTTTTACTTAGGCAGAATAAGCTCTGCATTCCCTTAGGAACGTCTTTGGAGCTTCTTCACCTTTTACTTAGGCAGAATAAGCTCTGCATTCCCTTAGGAACGTCTTTGGAGCTTCTTCGCCTTTTACTTAGGCGGTATATGCTCTGCATTCCCTTAGGAACGTCTTTGGAGCTAAAAACTTACACTGCGTTCCCTTTGGAACGGCTTTTTGCAACTTCAGCAACTTACTCTGCGTTCCTTAGAAATAATTCGAAGGTCCTCCGCAAACTCTCAAGCTTCAGCAATTTAAACCTTCGGAGAAAATAGATTTCCCTTATAACCAACCACGAAACTGTTTCATGAAAACTGAAATGTTCTTTATTACACAGAAAATAAAACTAAATGGAAAAGATTGCTATCAAAGTAGGATATTTGTCAATAGATATGCTTCGACTCTGGCACAGTGCTATTGACCGTGCGAGCTTCGGATTGTTCTCTGAAGTCCCTTTGATGTGGAACATATTGGCTCCCTTCTGGCTGTTGGCCTTGTTGCAGCGGTGGTGGAGGCGGAGGCTGTTGCTAGGAAGCTTGAGGTTGACTTGCCGAAGCAACAGAAACTGCAGGGTGGTTGCCTTCGTATTCTGGGATGTAAGGCACATGGTACGAGGCAGTATGCATGACCTGCTTCGGCTGAGCTTGTTGTGCTGCAGCTTCGGCTATCTCTTTTTGCTTTTGGATGGTAACATGGCACATCCTGGTGGTATGGCCCTTGTTTTCACCACAAAACAAGCAAAATATTCTCCTTGGTTGATCTCCAAATCTTCCGCCGAAGCCCCTGGCGCCTCTACCTCTTGGAGCTGGTGGCCGGAAGAAGCTTTGCTGTTGCCCCGAAGACTGCGAAGAGGGCTGCAGCCTGTTCTGCTGACTCCCCTTATCATCACTTTGAGTAGAGTTATGGATGGTCCTGACATGCCTCGGATAGAATCTTCCTCCGAAGCCCCTGGTCATCTCAGAAAATCTGAAAGCCTCCTCCCTTCTTTGGCGAAAATCATTGTCGGCACGAATGTACTCATCCATCTTTTGGAGCAGCTTCTCCAGAGTCTGAGGAGGCTTCCTAGCAAAATATTGAGCTGCAGGTCCAGGACGAAGCCCCTTGATCATGGCTTTGGTGACAATTTCATTGGGCACCGTTGGTGCCTGTGCCCTCAGACGCAAGAACCTTCTGACATACGCCTGAAGGTATTCTTCATGATCCTGAGTGCACTGGAACAAAGCTTGAGCAGTGACCGGCTTCGTCTGAAACCCTTGAAAGCTGGTTAACAACATGTCCTTCAGCTTTTGCCATGAAGTAATCGTTCCTGGTCGAAGGGAGGAATACCAGGTCTGAGCAACATTCCTAACAGCCATAACAAAAGACTTTGCCATGACTGCAGCGTTGCCACCATACGAAGACACTGTTGCTTCGTAGCTCATTAAAAACTGCTTCGGGTCTGAATGGCCATCGAACATGGGAAGCTGGGGTGGCTTGTAGGACGGAGGCCAGGGTGTAGCCTGCAGCTCAGCGGACAAAGGAGAAGCATCATTGAAAACAAAATTTCCATGATGGAAATTGTCATACCAGTCATCTTCGTTGAAGAAGCCATCCCGATGAAGGTCTTTCTGCTGAGGCCTTCTGTTCTGCTCATCGTGATTAAGATGACGAACTTCTTCAGAAGCTTCGTCTATCTGCCTTTGCAACTCAGCTAGCCTGGCCATCTTCTCCTTTTTCCTCTGCACCTGTTGATGTAGCATCTCCATATCCCTGATCTCTTGGTCTAGCTCATCCTCCTGAAGTGTCGGGCTGACGGCCTTCCTCTTCTGGCTTCGGGCCTCCCGAAGAGAGACAGTCTCCTGATTGGGGTCCAGTGGTTGCAGAGCTGCAGCCCCAGTTGCTGAAGCTTTCTTCGGCGCCATAGCGAGGGTCTATGGCTTCCGAAGGTGTTCAAAAAAACTCGAAGTGGAAGTGAGTTCACCGGAGGTGGGCGCCAATGTTGCTGACTTGTTCTCAAATGCTATGAGTTAAGAACAAGGCAACACAGAAAATGTTTAAACGATAAAGTCCTTCGTCCTTCGAAGCATTATTTCCCTTGGGATATAACGATCTTCGGACGAAGGTCATGAAAGACAGACCTTTTTCATCACAATATTCACTAATGAAAGACAAAGCATATGAAACATGAAAGATAACATAAATAATCATATATCATCATCAAGTTTATTAAATCATCATAGAAAAAATAGGGACAATATTGAATTACAAATGTACCTTTAGTTGAGAAGAAGATGAAAGTACAAGTATGACGCAAAAGCGAATGCCGAGTCAGCGTGTCCAGTACGGGAGTACTGTTCATCTATTTATAGGCGTGGGACGCAGCCCATGCAAAATTACATTCATGCCCATTACATTTGCAAATGACTTATAGGAGTTTATTAAGGCCTAAGTAGTCTTTTCATCTTTAGGTCGGTTCCCCTTTCTGCTATCGCGACGAAGCTTTCCTGCGCATAGCTTCGGCTGTGCATCATCCTTCGTACAGCATGGTAATCAGCCCGTCCTTCATCTTGATCCCCCTTCGTCTGGCTTAAGCTTCGTCCTGACCGTACTCCTTGTTCATAATCTGAGTCCGAAAATACCTGTTCATATAATACACTTGGAGAACATTGTCAGATCTTGTTTTTGAGGACCTTCGGAGGACGAAGGCCCCCAACAGCCATGGCGCGCGGGCTGAAAACTGAGGTTCGGCCACGGCCGCGAAAACGGGCTAAGTCCAAGCGTGTGGAAAGACACCGAACCTAAAGTGCATGTCTTGAGTGAAGGGCAAGGTGGAACGGAGGGAAAACAGGAGGAGGCGCGCTGCCACAGGCGGCAGGGCTGTTCGGCCTTGCGTTTGGGCTGAAAACAAGGGGTTCGCCATGGCGCACGGGCCGAAAACTGAGGCTCAGGCACGACCCCGAAAATAAGCTAAGTCCAAGCATGTGGAAAGACACCGAACCTAAAGTGCATGTCTTGAGTGAAGGGCACGGTGGAACGGAGGGAAAACGGCTCGGAGGCGCGCTGCCACGGGCGGCAGGGCTGTTCGGCCTTGCGTTTGGGCTGAAAACGAGGGGTTCGCCATGGCGCACGGGCCAAAAACGGATTTTCGGCCACGGCCGCGAAAACGGGCACGTGGAAGGGCACGGGACCCTCCCGTGGTCCCCCCGCGTGAGACGTCGAAGTTCGGGTCGACCCGTGAGGGAAAACGGGTCACGCTAGCGAAACCCCTGATTCTGAGCAAAAACGCTGTGTCCGGCCATCTTAGATGGGTTTTGTGGCGTCCTGGGAAAATACCCTGGTTTTCTGAAGGCTGAACTCCCCGAAGTCCTGGAAGGGGGTATGCCCCTCAGGTATAGTAGGGGGTAGGGAACTCGTGCAGCCGAAACCCGGGCGGAACGCTACTGAAACCATAGCATTTCCAGCATCTCCTCCAGGTCTCCTCGGCCGAGCCCCGCACCCCCTCGCGGCCTAGCCGTGGCCGGTCGGCACCCTACCGCGCCCAGCTCCAGCTGGCGCTGTTGGCTGCCTGGCCGGCCATGGTTCGGCCGTGACGCAGCCACGACCGGCTATGGCTGGCTAGCGCCGGCCAGACGCCCTGGACGAGTGGCTGCACTGTGGGATGGCCCATTGCTCGATGCGTTTTCCGTTTCTCCCGTGCTCGGTGGACCTTCGGTCGTCGTCCTCGCAAGTAGACCCGCCCCGCCCAGCGCGGAGGGATGCTTTGGATGGCTCGACCGTAGCGGCTACGCTGGCGCATGAGTTGTCTTGGACCCGTGACTGCTTGGAGGACCCCCGCTGCCGTGCGGCCGACTCCCGGCGCCCGTGTCCCATCGTTCGTGCGGGCATCCTGTGCCTGCTGCGTTGAGAAGTGCTTGCGTGCTGCTACCCGTCCCACGGGAAGCCATACTCGATACACGTTGCCTTCGTCGAGCGCACCCCCCGGGTGCGGCTCGTCGGCTCGAGAGCGCCCGCGGCGTTTGCCTCGTTCCGCCGTCCTCCTATGGCCGGCGGCACCGAGGACACCTCGCTGGCGCTTTTGGTCTCGGATGTGGCTCACGCTGAAGGCCGGAGACGCGTTGGCGTCACGCGCCCAAGAATCGGTCCGCCCGAATGAACGACGGCCAGCCCGGCACGACGCCTCCGCGCGGAGGCCGGCGCTGGCCCGTCTGCGAGGACGTGCTACCTGGTTGATCCTGCCAGTAGTCATATGCTTGTCTCAAAGATTAAGCCATGCATGTGCAAGTATGAACTAATTCGAACTGTGAAACTGCGAATGGTTCATTAAATCAGTTATAGTTTGTTTGATGGTACGTGCTACTCGGATAACCGTAGTAATTCTAGAGCTAATACGTGCAACAAACCCCGACTTCCGGGAGGGGCGCATTTATTGGATAAAAGGCTGACGCGGGCTCTGCCCGCCGATCCGATAATTCATGATAACTTGACGGATCGCACGGCCTTCGTGCCGGCGACGCATCATTCAAATTTCTGCCCTATCAACTTTCGATGGTAGGATAGGGGCCTACCATGGTGGTGACGGGTGACGGAGAATTAGGGTTCGATTCCGGAGAGGGAGCCTGAGAAACGGCTACCACATCCAAGGAAGGCAGCAGGCGCGCAAATTACCTAATCCTGA
>NC_050101.1:17820570-17823070 GCF_902167145.1 Zea mays | reverse complement strand
AGTCCAAGCGTGTGGAAAGACACCGAAGCTAATGTGTATGTCTTGGGTGAAGGGCACGGTGGAACGGAGGGAAAACGACACGGAGGCGCGCGGCGACAGGCGGCATTGCTGTTCGGTCTTGCGTTTGGGCTGAAAACGAGGGTTTCGCCATGGCGCGTGGGCCGAAAACAGCGGCTGGGGCACGGCCTCGGAAATAAGCTAAGTCCAAGCGTGTGGAAAGACACCGAAGCTAATGTGTATGTCTTGGGTGAAGGGCACGGTGGAACGGAGGGAAAACGACACGGAGGCCCGCGGCGACGGGCGGCAGGGCTGTTCGGCCATGCGTCTGGGCTGAAAACAGGTGGTTCGCCATGGCGCGCGGGCCAGAAATGGTGGCTGTGGCACGAACCCGAAAATAAACTAAGTCCAAGTATGTGGAAACACACCGAACCTAAAGTGGATGTCTTTGGTGAAGGGCACGGTGGAACGGAGGGAAAACGACACGGAGGCACGCGGCGATGGGCGGCAGGGCTGTTCGGCCTTGCGTATGGGCTGAAAACGAGGGGTTCGCCATGGCGCACGGGCCGAAAACGGAGGCTCGGGCACGACCTCCAAAATTAGCTAAGTCCAAGCTTGTGGAAAGACACCGAACCTAAAGTGCATGTCTTAAGTGAAGGGCAAGGTGGAACGGAGGGAAAACGGGAGGAGGCACGCGGCGACGGGCGGTAGGGCTGTTCGGCCTTGCGTTTGGGCTGAAAACGAGGGGTTCGCCATGGGGCATGGGCCGAAAACTGAGGCTGGGGCACGACCCCGAAAATAAGCTAAGTCCAAGCATGTGGAAAGACACCGAACCTAAAGTGCATGTCTTGAGTGAAGGGCACGGTGGAACGGAGGGAAAACGGGAGGAGGCGCGCTGCCACGGGCGGCAGGGCTGTTCGGCCTTGCGTTTGGGCTGAAAACGAGGTGTTCGCCATGGCGCGCGGGCCAAAAACTGAGGCTCGGGCACGACCCCGAAAATAAGCTAAGTTCAAGCATGTGGAAAGACACCGAACCTAAAGTGCAAGTCTTGAGTGAAGGGCAAGGTGGAACGGAGGGAAAACGGGAGGAGGCGCGCTGCAACGGGCGGCAGGGCTGTTCGGCCTTGCGTTTGGGCTGAAAACGAGGTGTTCGCCATGGCGCGCGGGCTGAAAACTTAGGTTCGGCCACGGCCGCGAAAACGGGCTAAGTCCAAGCGTGTGGAAAGACACCGAACCTAAAGTGCATGTCTTGAGTGAAGGGCAAGGTGGAACGGAGGGAAAACGGGACGAGGCGCGCTGCCACGGGCGGCAGGGCTGTTCGGCCTTGCGTTTGGGCTGAAAACGAGGTGTTCGCCATGGCGCGCGGGCTGAAAACTTAGGTTCGGCCACGGCCGCGAAAATGGGCTAAGTCCAAGCGTGTGGAAAGACACCGAACCTAAAGTGCATGTCTTGAGTGAAGGGCAAGGTGGAACGGAGGGAAAACGGGACGAGGCGCGCTGCCACGGGCGGCAGGGCTGTTCGGCCTTGCGTTTGGGCTGAAAACGAGGTGTTCGCCATGGCGCGCGGGCTGAAAACTGAGGTTCGGCCACGGCCACGAAAACGGGCTAAGTCCAAGCGTGTGGAAAGACACCGAACCTAAAGTGCATGTCTTGAGTGAAGGGCAAGGTGGAACAGAGGGAAAACGGGAGGAGGCGCGCTGCCACAGGCGGCAGGGCTGTTCGGCCTTGCGTTTGGGCTGAAAACGAGGTGTTCGCCATGGCGCGCGGGCTGAAAACTGAGGTTCGGCCACGGCCGCGAAAACGGGCTAAGTCCAAGCGTGTGGAAAGACACCGAACCTAAAGTGCATGTCTTGAGTGAAGGGCAAGGTGGAACAGAGGGAAAACGGGAGGAGGCGCGCTGCCACAGGCGGCAGGGCTGTTCGGCCTTGCGTTTGGGCTGAAAACGAGGGGTTCGCCATGGCGCACGGGCCGAAAACGGAGGCTCGGGCACGACCTCCAAAATTAGCTAAGTCCAAGCTTGTGGAAAGACACCGAACCTAAAGTGCATGTCTTAAGTGAAGGGCAAGGTGGAACGGAGGGAAAACGGGAGGAGGCACGCGGCGACGGGCGGTAGGGCTGTTCGGCCTTGCGTTTGGGCTGAAAACGAGGGGTTCGCCATGGGGCATGGGCCGAAAACTGAGGCTGGGGCACGACCCCGAAAATAAGCTAAGTCCAAGCATGTGGAAAGACACCGAACCTAAAGTGCATGTCTTGAGTGAAGGGCACGGTGGAACGGAGGGAAAACGGGAGGAGGCGCGCTGCCACGGGCGGCAGGGCTGTTCGGCCTTGCGTTTGGGCTGAAAACGAGGTGTTCGCCATGGCGCGCGGGCCAAAAACTGAGGCTCGGGCACGACCCCGAAAATAAGCTAAGTTCAAGCATGTGGAAAGACACCGAACCTAAAGTGCAAGTCTTGAGTGAAGGGCAAGGTGGAACGGAGGGAAAACGGGAGGAGGCGCGCTGCAACG
>NC_050101.1:17788070-17800570 GCF_902167145.1 Zea mays | reverse complement strand
ACGGAGGGAAAACGACACGGAGGCACGCGGCGACGGGCGGCAGGGCTGTTCGGCCTTGCGTATGGGCTGAAAACGAGGGGTTCGCCATGGCGCACGGGCCGAAAACGGAGGCTCGGGCACGACCTCCAAAATTAGCTAAGTCCAAGCTTGTGGAAAGACACCGAACCTAAAGTGCATGTCTTAAGTGAAGGGCAAGGTGGAACGGAGGGAAAACGGGAGGAGGCGCGCGGCGACGGGCGGCAGGGCTGTTCGGCCTTGCGTTTGGGCTGAAAACGAGGGGTTCGCCATGGCGCACGGGCCGAAAACTGAGGCTGGGGCACGACCCCGAAAATAAGCTAAGTCCAAGCATGTGGAAAGACACCGAACCTAAAGTGCATGTCTTGAGTGAAGGGCACGGTGGAACGGAGGGAAAACGGGAGGAGGCGCGCTGCCACGGGCGGCAGGGCTGTTCGGCCTTGCGTTTGGGCTGAAAACGAGGTGTTCGCCAAGGCGCGCGGGCCGAAAACTGAGGCTCGGGCACGACCCCGAAAATAAGCTAAGTCCAAGCATGTGGAAAGACACCGAACCTAAAGTGCATGTCTTGAGTGAAGGGCAAGGTGGAACGGAGGGAAAACGGGAGGAGGCGCGCTGCCACGGGCGGCAGGGCTGTTCGGCCTTGCGTTTGGGCTGAAAACGAGGTGTTCGCCATGGCGCGCGGGCTGAAAACTGAGGTTCGGCCACGACCGCGAAAACGGGCTAAGTCCAAGCGTGTGGAAAGACACCGAATCTAAAGTGCATGTCTTGAGTGAAGGGCAAGGTGGAACCGAGGGAAAACGGGAGGAGGCGCGCTGCCACGGGCGGCAGGGCTGTTCGGCCTTGCGTTTGGGCTGAAAACGAGGTGTTCGCCATGGCGCGAGGGCTGAAAACTGAGGTTCGGCCACGGCCGCGAAAACGGGCTAAGTCCAAGCGTGTGGAAAGACACCGAACCTAAAGTGCATGTCTTGAGTGAAGGGCAAGGTGGAACAGAGGGAAAACGGGAGGAGGCGCGCTGCCACGGGCGGCAGGGCTGTTCGGCCTTGCGTTTGGGCTGAAAACGAGGTGTTCGCCATGGCGCGCGGGCTGAAAACTGAGGTTCGGCCACGGCCGCGAAAACGGGCTAAGTCCAAGCGTGTGGAAAGACACCGAACCTAAAGTGCATGTCTTGAGTGAAGGGCAAGGTGGAACGGAGGGAAAACGGGAGGAGGCGCGCTGCCACAGGCAGCAGGGCTGTTCGGCCTTGCGTTTGGGCTGAAAACGAGGGGTTCGCCATGGCGCACGGGCCGAAAACTGAGGCTGGGGCACGACCCCGAAAATAAGCTAAGTCCAAGCATGTGGAAAGACACCGAACCTAAAGTGCATGTCTTGAGTGAAGGGCACGGTGGAACGGAGGGAAAACGGCTCGGGCGCGCTGCCACGGGCGGTAGGGCTGTTCGGCCTTGCGTTTGGGCTGAAAACGAGGTGTTCGCCAAGGCGCGCGGGCCGAAAACTGAGGCTCGGGCACGACCCCGAAAATAAGCTAAGTCCAAGCATGTGGAAAGACACCGAACCTAAAGTGCATGTCTTGAGTGAAGGGCAAGGTGGAACGGAGGGAAAACGGGAGGAGGCGCGCTGCCACGGGCGGCAGGGCTGTTCGGCCTTGCGTTTGGGCTGAAAACGAGGTGTTCGCCATGGCGCGCGGGCTGAAAACTGAGGTTCGGCCACGGCCGCGAAAACGGGCTAAGTCCAAGCGTGTGGAAAGACACCGAACCTAAAGTGCATGTCTTGAGTGAAGGGCAAGGTGGAACGGAGGGGAAACGGGAGGAGGCGCGCTGCCACGGGCGGCAGGGCTGTTCGGCCTTGCGTTTGGGCTGAAAACGAGGTGTTCGCCATGGCGCGCGGGCTGAAAACTGAGGTTCGGCCACGGCCGCGAAAACGGGCTAAGTCCAAGCGTGTGGAAAGACACCGAACCTAAAGTGCATGTCTTGAGTGAAGGGCAAGGTGGAACGGAGGGAAAACGGGAGGAGGCGCGCTGCCACGGGCGGCAGGGCTGTTCGGCCTTGCGTTTGGGCTGAAAACGAGGTGTTCGCCATGGCGCGCGGGCTGAAAACTGAGGTTCGGCCACGGCCGCGAAAACGGGCTAAGTCCAAGCGTGTGGAAAGACACCGAACCTAAAGTGCATGTCTTGAGTGAAGGGCAAGGTGGAACGGAGGGAAAACGGGAGGAGGCGCGCTGCCACAGGCGGCAGGGCTGTTCGGCCTTGCGTTTGGGCTGAAAACGAGGGGTTCGCCATGGCGCACGGGCCGAAAACTGAGGCTTGGGCACGACCCCGAAAATAAGCTAAGTCCAAGCATGTGGAAAGACACCGAACCTAAAGTGCATGTCTTGAGTGAAGGGCACGGTGGAACGGAGGGAAAACGGCTCGGAGGCGCGCTGCCACGGGCGGCAGGGCTGTTCGGCCTTGCGTTTGGGCTGAAAACGAGGGGTTCGCCATGGCGCACGGGCCAAAAACGGATTTTCGGCCACGGCCGCGAAAACGGGCACGTGGAAGGGCACGGGACCCTCCCGTGGTCCCCCCGCGTGAGACGTCGAAGTTCGGGTCGACCCGTGAGGGAAAACGGGTCACGCTAGCGAAACCCCTGATTCTGAGCAAAAACTGTAGGATTACGGGGAGGCTACACTAGCGCAAAACAAAATTTTCAACCCCATAATACCAAGAACTACTGCGGTTATAGGTCATGGAATTACCACTAGACGCGCAGAGCAGCGGAAGACGTCTCGATGTAGACGAACGCGTCGAGCAGTGCCGTGCAGTCGCCGGCGTCCTTCACGTCCTCGCACGGTTCGTCCAAGTGCTCCAGATGCAGCACCTCCGAGGTATCCACACGTACAGGGAGGAAGCGCCGCGTACCGAACTGCTAGGTTCGCGACGGCGGCTTGGCGAGGGCGAGAGGTGGGCGGCGGCTGTTAGTTCGCTGGTGGCGAATTAGGTTATCACTTAACCGCGCCCCCGCCCCTCATTATATAGGCGTTATGGTGGGCTTCTGACGCCGAGGCCCATCATTAACCCTAAAGCCCGGTCTAATTTCGGATCTAATCCGAATTAGGCTTCCTTCCCCTTAAGTGTGTGACCCTATAGGTTCACGTACAAATAGACATAGCCCGAGTACTCTTACTTGGCCCAATAATTGACAGCGGCCTCTAGCAAGACATGTCAACTCCTATGTGTACGTAAAGATCATATCAGACGAACCATTGCGACATTACGTACATGCTGTTCCCTTTGTCTCACGATATTTGGTCTGGCTCTAAGCTGACCTCTCTTTCTCGATACTGTGAATTGGAATCCTTTCAATGGTTAACTCTTAACCCTAGCACGGCCATGCATTTCTTGATCCAATCACTCGAGGGGCCCAGAGATATCTCTCTCACAAAGAGAGGGACAAATTCCATCTTGACTGACCATGCCTCATAGCATGCTTCCTGACAAACCCAAAACTACCTTTATAACTACCCAGTTACGGGATAGGGTTTGATAGTCCCTAAGTAAGTCAATTCACATCTTGAGAACATGCGACAATCTCAGGTCTAAGGATACAGTATTCATGTTGCAAGAAGAGAACTATATTACAATATATATCTCACGTTGGGTCGGTCCAGCCTCATGTCATACATGCGCCCACATTATTAGTTTAACATCTCCATGTTCATGACTTGTGAAATGTAGTCATCAACTAATACATGTGCTAGTCATCGACTCTGACTAGGGACATCATTTAGAATAACCATATAAGTAAAGAATCTCACAAACAATTCACATAATTGCTAATCAATACAAGGTGCCTTCCATGGATATTCAATTAAGCAATATATATATCATGGATACAAAGAAATATGCTCATCTCTATGATTATCTCTAGGGCATATTTCTAACAGTCTCCCACTTGCACTAGAGTTAATCTAGAAGATATCTAATACCCATAGATCTCACGTGTGCCTCATGCTTAGGTTGTGGAAGAGGTTTTGTCAAAGGATCAGCAACATTCAAATCCGTATGTATTTTGCATATCTTTATCTCACCCCGCCTAATGAATTCCCGTATGAGGTGAAACTTCCGCAGTACGTGTTTGTTTTTCTGGTGGTTCCTTGGCTCCTTAGCTTGCGCAATAGCCCCATTGTTGTCACAGTAGAGGTTCAATGGGCTAGATGCATTAGGAAACACACCAAGCTCGATGAGGAACTTTCTTATCCAAACACCTTCCTTCGCAGATTCAGAAGCTGCAATGTACTCGGCTTCTGTTGTAGAATCAGTCACAGTCTCCTGTTTGGAACTCTTCCAACTAACAGCACCACCATTTATTGTGAACACAAAACCTGATTGCGATTTTAACTCGTCTGGGTCAGTTTGGAAGCTAGCATCGGTGTAACCAGTTACAACGAGCTCCTCCTTACCCCCATATACCAGGAACATATCTTTAGTCCTTCTTAATTACTTAAGAATGCCTTTTACCGCTGTCCAGTGATCCTCACCTGGATCAGCCTGGTATCTACTCGTTGCACTTATAGCGTATGAAACATCTGGGCGTGTACTTATCATGGCATACGTGATTGAACCAATTGCTGAGGCGTATGGTACCTTACTCATGCGCTCCCGCTCATTAGCCGTTGCAGGACATTGCATCTGGCTAAGGTGTTTACCATGTGACATAGGTATGAACCCTTTCTTGGACTGTTCCATGTTGAATCGTTTCAAAACCTTGTCAATGTACGTATCTTGACTTAATCCTATAAGCCTCTTCGACCTATCTCTATAGATCCTTATGCCCAAAATTTATGCTGCTTCCCCTAAGTCCTTCATAGAAAAACTCTTTTTCAGTGAAGCCTTGACGGACTCCAGCATAGGAATGTCATTCCCAATCAATAATATGTCATCCACATACAAGATCAGAAATACAACAGCGCTCCCACTTTCCTTCTTGTAAACACAAGCTTCTTCTTCATTCTGATGAAAACCAAGCCCTTTGATCACTTCATCAAAACGAATGTTCCAACTCCGAGATGCTTGCTTCAACCCATAAATGGATTTCTGAAGTTTGCATATCTTTCCAGCATTGATCGGATCGACAAAACCCTCGAGCTGTATCATATACACGTCCTCATCTAGGTTTCCATTAAGGAAAGCTGTTTTGACATCCATCTGCCAAATCTCATAATCGAAATATGCGGCAATAGCTAGAATGATCCAAATAGATTTAAGCATCGCTACTGGCGAGAATGTCTCGTCATAGTCAACTCCTTGAACTTGTCGAAAACCCTTTGCAACAAGTCGAGCCTTATAGATGTGAACATTTCCATCCATGTCTTTCTTCTTCTTATAGATCCATTTGCATTCTATAGGTCTAACACCATCAGGCGGGTCAACCAAGTTCCAAACTTGATTTTCTCCCATGGAATCTATCTCGGATCTCATGGCGACATGCCATTTCTCGGAATCTGGGTCCATCATCGCTTCTGAATATGTTGCAGGTTCGTCGTTGTCTAACAACAACACTTCCCCATTGCCCAACAATAGCACTTCTCCTCGTGCCTCGCGAAGCCTTGCTGACCTTCGTGGTTGTGGTGGTGATTCTCTTGCCATAGACGTCTCAACTTGTTCTGCTACATTAGCATCACTTGTTGAATCTTGTCCCACTGGCTCATCCTGAACTTCTTCAAGATACACCTTTTGTTTACTTTTCTCTCTTTTGAGAAACTCTTTCTCTAAGAACACACCGTTCCGGGCGACAAACACTTTGCCCTCTGACCGGTGGTAAAAGTAATATCCTAAAGTTTCCTTTGGATAACCCACGAACATGCACTTGTCCGATTTTGGAGTGAGTTTATCCGACTGTAGTCGCTTGACGTAAACCTCACAACCCCAAATCTTCAGAAAAGACAAACTGGGAGTCTTCCCAGTCCACATCTCATATGGTGTCTTAACTACGGACTTAGACGGTACCCTATTTAGTGTGAAAGCTGCTGTTTCTAGAGCGTATCCCCAAAACGACAAAGGTAGGTCCGACTGGCTCATCATTGATCGAACCATATCCAATAAAGTCCGATTACGTCGCTCAGACACGCCATTCCTCTGAGGCGTTCCAGGCGGCGTAAGCTGTGGAACAATTCCACAACTCTTTAGATGATTGCTAAACTCATGACTCAAATATTCACCACCACGATCTGATCGCAGTGCTTTAATTTTCTTGCCACGCTGATTTTCTACTTCATTCTGAAACTCTTTGAACTTTTCTAAGGATTCAGACTTGTGTTTCATTAAGTAGACATACCCATATCTACTAAAATCATCAGTGAAGGTTATGAAGTATTGGAATCCTCCCCTAGCTGTCGTACTTATTGGTCCGCACACATCAGTATGTATGAGTTCCAATAAATCTAATGTCCTCTCCGGTAAACCCGTGAAAGGCGCCTTGGTCATCTTACCAAGTAAGCAAGCTTCACATGTCTCGTATGATTCAAAATCAAACGAAGTTAAAAGCCCATCAGAATGAAGCTTCTTCATGCGATTCTCACTTATATGACCCAAACGACAGTGCCACATGTAGGTAGGACTTAAATCATTAGGCCGAGGCCTTTTAGCACTAATATTACAGATAGGTGCATCATCAAGATTTAAAATGAATAACCCATTCATAATGGATGCAAAAGCCACAAACATGTCATTCTTAGAGATCACACAACCATTGTTTTCACTCGCAAATGAATAACCATCCTTCATCAAACATGAAGGAGACATAATGTTTCGACTCATACTAGGAACTAGATAACAATTATTTAACTCCAAAATAAATCCTGATGGGAGGTGGAGTTGCATCGTCCCGACGGTCAACGCAGCAACTCTTGCATTATTGCCTACCCGGAAATCAACTTCTCCTCTTTTCACGCTTCTACTTCTTATCATTCCCTGCATCGAATTGCAAATATGGGCAACCGATCCGGTATCAAATACCCAAGAATTAATATAAGAATCAGCAAGAAAAATTTCTGTAATGTGAATAGCAAGTGTACCTGCTGCGGCTGTACCCTTACCGCCGCGATCCTTAATAGAGGCCAAGTACTGCTTGCAATTCCTTTTCCAGTGACCAAGTTCTTTGCAATAAAAGCACTCTGCATCTGCAGCTGGTCCAGCCTTGGGCTTTTGATTTGGCTTGGATACTGTATCCTTTGCCTTGCCCTTCTTCTTTTGAGTTTTACCCTTCTTCTTAAAGTTGGGTTTGTTTTGGACCGCCATCACATGGCCGCTGCTGCCAGCGCTTTTCTTTATGTCCCCCTCTGCAGTTTTCAACATGCCACATAGTTCATTGAGGCCCCTCTCCGCCTCATGCATATGGTAGTTCATGATGAAGTTTCCATAGCTGGGCGGAAGAGATGCCAAAATGAAGTCAGTGGCCAACTCTTGGCTTATTGGGAAGCCTAGCTTCTCCAACCTCTGACTGTAACCAACCATTTTGATTACGTGTGGCCCAACTGCTGCGCCTTCTGCTAGCTTGCATTCCAGAAAGGCTTTGGACACATTGAACCTTTCAGTCCTAGCCTGAGTCTGGAACATATCCTTGAGCGCCACGATCATATCGTACACCTCATGGTTTGTCTCAAACTGCATCTGGAGCTCAGGCTCCATGCAAGCAAGCATTAGGCAACTCACTTCAAGATTAGTATCCATTGCTTTCTTGTAAGCGGTTTTAGCTGCAGCAGTTGCATTTTCACCAGGATCCTCTGGCAGTGGGGTGTCTAGAACGTCTTCCTTTTTTTCAGCCCTGAGAACAATTCTCAGGTTACGGATCCAATCCGTATAGTTTGTTCCATTTAACTTATCCTTTTCAAGAATCGATCGCAAAGTAAATGTTGGTGTGCTAGGTGCCATTTATCTACAACAAAATAATGCAAAATACTAAGACAAAATATCCATGACAGAGTAAATCATATTAAACATTTAATAGTCTACTCCCACTAAAATCAATATCCCTCTATTGATACTTAGTGATTCAGAATCCACAACTAACAAGTCTACTAGTGAGCTTTAGCATCACCGCTAGAAGACAAGGTAGATCGGTAAGCAACTCCTTGCTAATCATATCATATATATGACTCCTGTTGTTGGGTGACATCTCTATGTCTCGGCTCCCAACCTTATGCCTCAAAGTCCTTAACCATTAAGTTGACTTTGTTTAAGTTAACCAACCCTTTCTGCAGTTCGTATCCGATACAAACCTATCTAGTCAAGGAAAACTGGTGGCACCCTAATTTCATAGACCCACCACCAATTGTACAAGACTTATGATAGTGCAAGGTTTGGAGAGGCATTAAAACTTAAACATTTATGAGGGATCGTCCTACTTATAACATCGCACGCAAGGAATTATATGCAATATAAACAAGTAGAACAATAAGAATGGCATTCACACAACAGTTGTGATTCGGTATGGCTTGCTTTCACATGGTGATCCCCATCTCCAATAATCTGTCCATCACGATGATCTCCATCTCCATGATATAGGTATGCCATCCTCCAGGTGATGAGTCCTTCAAGACCTATCTAACGTATGCTGGTAAACAAATTACATATACGCTTTGGATCATCACATGTTGACACGCAGGTCATTACATTAAATTTGGACAATACATGTGGCTCCAGCCGTATTGCCCTGGTCACGACACGCAGGTCATGAATAATTTATTAACATGCATCACATACACATAATAGCCATACCGATCACATGTCCTGCAAAAACAGGTTAGACAAACACGTTTCTATACGTTCGCCACTATAGCAGATAGCCACGGCGGTCCCGCTGGCCGGTCAGCGGGCAGGGGGTCGAGGGGGGAGCCTTCCCCCGCGGGTCTCAGGGTTCCATGCATCGTATGTATGGAAATTCCACTGGAAATCTCATGCGGTTGATCAAATCAACCCAAATCTGAGACTTTCGACCCGAAGAAGATTACACTCATGACGTCGATCTGTTATGTCAATCTGCTGGTTGTGTACGCAGTTAGCCCCGATGGTGATTCCAGCCGGTAGGGGCAAGTCGCGCATACAACAGAGAAGGACGAACTGATCTCTCCAGTCATATCCGATGTAATCTACTTCAACCCTTTATTACCAATTGATCTAATCAAACCGTGCATCAAGTAGATCCATCACATGAACCTAGATCCAGACCTAAAACTTACGCAGAACCTGGCTCTGATACCACTGTAGGATTACGGGGAGGCTACACTAGCGCAAAACAAAATTTTCAACCCCATAATACCAAGAACTACTGCGGTTATAGGTCATGGAATTACCACTAGACGCGCAGAGCAGCGGAAGACGTCTCGATGTAGACGAACGCGTCGAGCAGTGTCGTGCAGTCGCCGGCGTCCTTCACGTCCTCGCACGGTTCGTCCAAGTGCTCCAGATGCAGCACCTCCGAGGTATCCACACGTACAGGGAGGAAGCGCCGCGTACTGAACTGCTAGGTTCGCGACGGCGGCTTGGCGAGGGCGAGAGGTGGGCGGCGGCTGTTAGTTCGCTGGTGGCGAATTAGGTTATCACTTAACCGCGCCCCCGCCCCTCATATGGTGGGCTTCTGACGCCGAGGCCCATCATTAACCCTAAAGCCCGGTCTGAAAACGAGGGGTTCGCCATGGCGCACGGGCCGAAAACTGAGGCTGGGGCACGACCCCGAAAATAAGCTAAGTCCAAGCATGTGGAAAGACACCGAACCTAAAGTGCATGTCTTGAGTGAAGGGCACGGTGGAACGGAGGGAAAACGGCTCGGGCGCGCTGCCACGGGCGGTAGGGCTGTTCGGCCTTGCGTTTGGGCTGAAAACGAGGTGTTCGCCAAGGCGCGCGGGCCGAAAACTGAGGCTCAGGCACGACCCCGAAAATAAGCTAAGTCCAAGCATGTGGAAAGACACCGAACCTAAAGTGCATGTCTTGAGTGAAGGGCAAGGTGGAACAGAGGGAAAACGGGAGGAGGCGCGCTGCCACGGGCGGCAGGGCTGTTCGGCCTTGCGTTTGGGCTGAAAACGAGGTGTTCGCCATGGCGCGCGGGCTGAAAACTGAGGTTCGGCCACGGCCGCGAAAACGGGCTAAGTCCAAGCGTGTGGAAAGACACCGAACCTAAAGTGCATGTCTTGAGTGAAGGGCAAGGTGGAACGGAGGGAAAACGGGAGGAGGCGCGCTGCCACGGGCGGCAGGGCTGTTCGGCCTTGCGTTTGGGCTGAAAACGAGGTGTTCGCCATGGCGCGCGGGCTGAAAACTGAGGTTCGGCCACGGCCGCGAAAACGGGCTAAGTCCAAGCGTGTGGAAAGACACCGAACCTAAAGTGCATGTCTTGAGTGAAGGGCAAGGTGGAACGGAGGGAAAACGGGAGGAGGCGCGCTGCCACGGGCGGCAGGGCTGTTCGGCCTTGCGTTTGGGCTGAAAACGAGGTGTTCGCCATGGCTCGCGGGCTGAAAACTGAGGTTCGGCCACGGCCGCGAAAACGGGCTAAGTCCAAGCGTGTGGAAAGACACCGAACCTAAAGTGCATGTCTTGAGTGAAGGGCAAGGTGGAACGGAGGGAAAACGGGAGGAGGCGCGCTGCCACAGGCGGCAGGGCTGTTCGGCCTTGCGTTTGGGCTGAAAACGAGGGGTTCGCCATGGCGCACGGGCCGAAAACTGAGGCTCGGGCACGACCCCGAAAATAAGCTAAGTCCAAGCATGTGGAAAGACACCGAACCTAAAGTGCATGTCTTGAGTGAAGGGCACGGTGGAACGGAGGGAAAACGGCTCGGAGGCGCGCTGCCACGGGCGGCAGGGCTGTTCGGCCTTGCGTTTGGGCTGAAAACGAGGGGTTCGCCATGGCGCACGGGCCAAAAACGGATTTTCGGCCACGGCCGCGAAAACGGGCACGTGGAAGGGCACGGGACCCTCCCGTGGTCCCCCCGCGTGAGACGTCGAAGTTCGAGTCGACCCGTGAGGGAAAACGGGTCACGCTAGCGAAACCCCTGATTCTGAGCAAAAACTGTAGGATTACGGGGAGGCTACACTAGCGCAAAACAAAATTTTCAACCCCATAATACCAAGAACTACTGCGGTTATAGGTCATGGAATTACCACTAGATGCGCAGAGCAGCGGAAGACGTCTCGATGTAGACGAACGCGTCGAGCAGTGCCGTGCAGTCGCCGGCGTCCTTCACGTCCTCGCACGGTTCGTCCAAGTGCTCCAGATGCAGCACCTCCGAGGTATCCACACGTACAGGGAGGAAGCGCCGCGTACCGAACTGCTAGGTTCGCGACGGCGGCTTGGCGAGGGCGAGAGGTGGGCGGCGGCTGTTAGTTCGCTGGTGGCGAATTAGGTTATCACTTAACCGCGCCCCCGCCCCTCATTATATAGGCGTTATGGTGGGCTTCTGACGCCGAGGCCCATCATTAACCCTAAAGCCCGGTCTAATTTCGGATCTAATCCGAATTAGGCTTCCTTCCCCTTAAGTGTGTGACCCTATAGGTTCACGTACAAATAGACATAGCCCGAGTACTCTTACTTGGCCCAATAATTGACAGCGGCCTCTAGCAAGACATGTCAACTCCTATGTGTACGTAAAGATCATATCAGACGAACCATTGCGACATTACGTACATGCTGTTCCCTTTGTCTCACGATATTTGGTCTGGCTCTAAGCTGACCTCTCTTTCTCGATACTGTGAATTGGAATCCTTTCAATGGTTAACTCTTAACCCTAGCACGACCATGCATTTCTTGATCCAATCACTCGAGGGGCCCAGAGATATCTCTCTCACAAAGAGAGGGACAAATTCCATCTTGACTGACCATGCCTCATAGCATGCTTCCTGACAAACCCAAAACTACCTTTATAACTACCCAGTTACGGGATAGCGTTTGATAGTCCCTAAGTAAGTCAATTCACATCTTGAGAACATGCGACAATCTCAGGTCTAAGGATACAGTATTGATGTTGCAAGAAGAGAACTATATTACAATATATATCTCACGTTGGGTCGGTCCAGCCTCATGTCATACATGCGCCCACATTATTAGTTTAACATCTCCATGTTCATGACTTGTGAAATGTAGTCATCAACTAATACATGTGCTAGTCATCGACTCTGACTAGGGACATCATTTAGAATAACCATATAAGTAAAGAATCTCACAAACAATTCACATAATTGCTAATCAATACAAGGTGCCTTCCATGGATATTCAATTAAGCAATATATATATCATGGATACAAAGAAATATGCTCATCTCTATGATTATCTCTAGGGCATATTTCTAACAAAAACGCTGTGTCCGGCCATCTTAGATGGGTTTCGTGGCGTCCTGGGAAAATACCCTGGTTTTCTGAAGGCTGAACTCCCCGAAGTCCTGGGAGGGGGTATGCCCCTCAGGTATAGTAGGGGGTAGGGAACTCGTGCAGCCGAAACCCGGGCGGAACGCTGCTGAAACCATAGCGTTTCC
>NC_050101.1:17770570-17780570 GCF_902167145.1 Zea mays | reverse complement strand
GAGTGAAGGGCAAGGTGGAACGGAGGGAAAACGGGAGGAGGCGCGCTGCCACGGGCGGCAGGGCTGTTCGGCCTTGCGTTTGGGCTGAAAACGAGGTGTTCGCCATGGCGCGCGGGCTGAAAACTGAGGTTCGGCCACGGCCGCGAAAACGGGCTAAGTCCAAGCGTGTGGAAAGACACCGAACCTAAAGTGCATGTCTTGAGTGAAGGGCAAGGTGGAACGGAGGGAAAACGGGAGGAGGCGCGCTGCCACAGGCGGTAGGGCTGTTCGGCCTTGCGTTTGGGCTGAAAACGAGGGGTTCACCATGGCGCACGGGCCGAAAACTGAGGCTCGGGCACGACCCCGAAAATAAGCTAAGTCCAAGCATGTGGAAAGACACCGAACCTAAAGTGCATGTCTTGAGTGAAGGGCACGGTGGAACGAAGGGAAAACGGCTCGGAGGCGCGCTGCCACGGGCGGCAGGGCTGTTCGGCCTTGCGTTTGGGCTGAAAACGAGGGGTTCGCCATGGCGCACGGGCCAAAAACGGATTTTCGGCCACGGCCGCGAAAACGGGCACGTGGAAGGGCACGGGACCCTCCCGTGGTCCCCCCGCGTGAGACGTCGAAGTTCGGGTCGACCCGTGAGGGAAAACGGGTCACGCTAGCGAAACCCCTGATTCTGAGCAAAAACGCTGTGTCCGGCCATCTTAGATGGGTTTCGTGGCGTCCTGGGAAAATACCCTGGTTTTCTGAAGGCTGAACTCCCCGAAGTCCTGGGAGGGGGTATGCCCCTCAGGTATAGTAGGGGGTAGGGAACTCGTGCAGCCGAAACCCAGGCGGAACGCTGCTGAAACCATAGCGTTTCCAGCGTCTCCTGTAACACCCGGTTTTAAAGAACAAAGCCGGGTGCATCTCATACATGCGCCAAGAAGACAACATATATAATAACAGAGTGTATAGAGATAAATGTCATAAATCATCAGAGTATTTATTACATAGCGGAAGACTTATTACAAAATAAAGTAATAAAGATAAAACAAACTAAGGATCGTCGGCGCCAATGTCGACTGGGAAACGCCACCTAGATCAGATCGAACTCCTCAGTGTTAGGCAGCTCCTCCTGAACCACCTGATCATCTCCTGTGGGGGGGGGGTGTGAGACAGCAAGGGTGAGCTCACACATGATCATAGCTCAACAAGTTGTGGGGAACCAGTGGACACAAACTCACAAAGGTGTGAGTTCATGTGATGTGTAAGGCTAATCAATGACAGGGGTTAAAGCTGAGCATTGCTTTTAAGTAGTTGGTCAAACTTTTATTAGCAATTACTAAGTGTAAGTAAATACCAAACCATAAGTAAAGTAATAGAACAAAATTAATAACAAACCCATGCAATGCAAATGACAAAATTGAATTTAAGTTCCATAATTTAAACATCAGAGAGTCCTGAGCTGCTCGTGACCGTGAGCTCGGCTAGTATACCAGTTTTACACTCTGCAGAGGTTGTACCCTTTACCCACAAGTCATGTTACCCATCTGCCAAGGGGTCATGAATCCCATATACCTCTACCTAGGAAGCACGGCAGGGCAACACTACGAGGCCTTTACAAAGTTCCACTAGCTTCCGAAAACCCGCTACAGTTTATGGGAAGATCCAGTAAAGGGTTCCTGGCTGATAGCCATCGCAGCAAAATCAACCAGGGACCTCCCCGCACTGACCTCTCCCCTACTGCCCTTGCCCCTTTCGGGTAAGGTAGTCTTCCACTAGCTTTCCTAATTAGTCAGCCAAGGGCGTCCCATTCCACCCTTGTGGTGGCACGTGGTTCTCAAGTTAAGCTCTATGTTCCAATTAACATTAATGATATCAACATGAACATAAACAGAATAACAACAAGAATTGGAACATAGAGGTAATAAGTGATTATCCCAAAACCATATAAAGCAATAGCAAAACTACCCAAGTGATTCAGGGGTAAACAAGGTAATGAGATAAACAATCTAGGGTGACCTATTGGGTCCCATCAAAATTAACCTATGCATGATTATGTGATATTAAAGAACATTATTGGGTAAAAAGTGGTCAAGGGCACAACTTGCCTTCAATGAGCTCCTGCTCAGCTACTTCAACCTGCTGCTCACCAGGATCCTCAGCAACGGGCTCTTCTACTCGCCACAATACAAACAAGCACAGTGCATATAGAGAAATTAACATTACACCAAACATATAAACAAAATGCACAGAGATATTCTACATATTAAAATAAAATCCTAGGAACAGAAATCATAATTTTCTGAGTTATAGATTTTAAGTTATGCATTTTCAAAGGTTTTATGTGCTTTAAATAGGATTAAGTGATAAATAAATTTCCTACTGTTGTTATGCCCAAAACAGAGACACTAAGTGCTAGAGAATAAAATTACAAAATTTTAGGAACTAGAATGGATGAATTTGGAGTTAGTATGAATTTTCTATGAATTTATAAAGTTCTAGCAATTATTTTCATATTAAAAATTCATTTTCTATTTATTTTCTCTGGTTTTCGTGCTGACTGGACTGGGCCTCAAATCCAGAGAAACCCAGGGGTCTCGGGGTAAAAGTCTATAGACACAGCGCACAGTGCTCTGGACGGCGGGTTGATTCCTTTTAATTACAGGGTCTCTTTAGCAAAAGTTGAAGGCCGAAGGGGTACGGGGCGCTCTGGGCCGTCCGATTAGATCCGAACGATCCAGATTAACCCGGACCCGGTTACATACACTGCTACGCTGGCAACCGTTAGATCCCAGATCCACGGTCCACGGCGCACGATACCCTTTACTCCCTCTCGGCCACACGATTCACTTTCAACGCGCAGGATGCAATACGACGAAGGGGTATGCTAGGGTCTAATCTCGGCCGTTCAAGCGCCATCCGACGGCGCACGGTTATCGCCCCAACTGGGCAGACACGCGCGGCGGCGCCGCTCAGGCCGACGGCGGCGTTCTCACCGGAGATCGGCCATCCGGCGCGGCGGAGGTCCATTTCCTACCCCGACTAGTGCTACGCGAACAGGAGTACATAGCGAACTGATTGAGGTACATCATACCGGCGTTGAGGTAGGCCGTGACCACTGGCCACGGTACGGGCGGATCCGCGGCGAGGATTGTACTCCGGTGAGAAATTCACGTCGCCCTGGCGCCCGATCCCGCACGCTGAGGCCACGGTCGAGTCACACACCGCAGGGCGAAGCTCCCCGGTCCCAATCCGAGGCCCGAACGGCAGCACAAGCGGGGTTCCGCAGCGGCGGGCGAAGCTCTATCCTGGCGGCGGTGATTTTGTGCACTGCGGGATGAAAGAGTGGTCGGGGTTCCCGGCGATGGGGCGGGGTCTTTACTACTTGTAGCCGCGCGACCGTTACGCGGACTCCGAGGTCACCGGAGGGCTCCACACTCGAGTTGGCGCGGTCAGCGCGGCGAGGATCGCGCGAGCGTCGTTGCGAGGGAGAGAAGACGATGAGCACGCTCACTGACAAGTGGGGCTGCGTTGCAGCGAGACCGCAAGCCGTGCGCGAAGGGCGGCTGACGCGCGGGCCCCGCGTGTCGGCGCAGTGAATTGCCCAGTTGGGCCGCACAGGGGAAATCTCCAAGTGGGCCAAAAGCGACGAAGTCGGCCCAGGTAAGGCTTTTTCTTTTTCCCTTTTTATTTTGTGTTTTCTTTTCTTTTACTTTTGAATCTAAGTTTTGAATTTCAAATTTGTGATGAACTTGTACTCAAATTTTTCTCTAAGTATATAATTTGGATAAAGCATTGTGGAACAAATCTATCCATTTATAAGTTTTATTTCTTTGTATTACATAACATTTTTCTTTCTTTCTTTCCAAATTTTAGCATTTCTTTTAGGATTTAACTTCTCATTTGGATATTTAATATTTTTCTTGTCACAAAATGCACACAAAAATAAAAATATCCAGCATGATGCAACAATTTAGTGGCATATCCTTTTATTAATTGTTCTTGGTCATGGTGTTCTCATATGATGATGCATAAAGTTCAAACTCACATGAAGAGAAAATGTTTCTCTATTGATATTATTCCTAGCACTTACAAAGTAGGTGTTACAAATCCTACCCCCCTTAAAAATAATCTCGTCCTCGAGATTTAAGAAGAACTAGAGAAAAGGTGGGGAAAATCTATACGAAGCTCTTCTTCTCTTTCCCAAGTTGCTTCATCTTCACTGTGGTGACTCCATTGAACTTTACACATCTTTATTACCTTATTCCTTGTAACTCGAGTCAATGTATCCAAAATCTTGATGGGGTACTCCGTGTAAGTCAAATCACCTCGAACACTGAGCTCTTCCATTGGTAACTGTTCCTCAGGAACACGAAGACACTTCTTCAGTTGAGATACGTGGAACACATTATGCACATCCGATAGACTATCCGGTAGCTCGAGTTGGTATGCCATCTCCCCAACTCTTCTAAAGATCAAGAATGGTCCAATATAGCGAGGGGACAATTTTCCCTTGACTTTAAATCTCCTCATACCACGAAGTGGTGACACCTTGAGATACACATAATCTCCCTCTTCAAATTCCAGTGGTCTCCTTCTATTATCAGCATAACTCTTTTGCCTGGTTTGAGCCACTCTCAAATTTTCTCGAATTATACGAACTTGTTCTTCTGCTTCTTGAATCAATTCAGGTCCAAAGAACTGTCTCTCTCCAGTCTGGTCCCAATATAGAGGAGTCCTGCACTTCCTCCCATATAAAGCTTCAAAAGGTGACATCTTCAGACTGGCCTGATAACTATTATTATATGAGAATTCAGCATAAGGTAGACTCTTATCCCAACTTCCTCCATGCTGAAGGGCACATGCTCTCAACATATCTTCCAATACTTGATTAGTCCTTTCAGTCTGTCCATCAGTCTGAGGGTGATAAGCGGTACTGAAATTCAACTTTGTACTCATGTTCTCATGAAAGCTTCTCCAAAATCTTGAGGTAAACTGCGAACCTCGATCGGACACGATCTTCTTTGGTACTCCATGCAAACACACAATCCGGGCCATATATAACTCTGCTAGCTGAGAACCTTTATAAGTAGTCTTGACAGGAATAAAGTGAGCCACTTTAGTCAATCTATCCACAATCACCCATATAGCATCATATCCTTTCTGGGTGCGAGGCAATCCAGTAATGAAATCCATACCAATCTCTTCCCATTTCCACTCGGGTATCTTCAGTGGATGCAATAATCCAGCTGGCCTCTGGTGTTCAGCTTTAACTCTTTGACATACATCGCACATAGCCACATGTGCAGCTACATCTCTTTTCAATCCGTACCACCAATATTTCCGTTTCAAATCCTGATACATCTTGGTACTACCAGGATGAATAGAATAATCCGAGTCGTGGGCCACCTTTAAAATAGTCTCTCGAAGGCTTTTAATATCAGGAACACATATTCTGTCCTTGAACCATATAGTGCCTTGTTCATCTTCCGTGAATTCCAGAACTCGACCTTCAGTAATCAGATCCTTAATCTCTTTTATCTTATCATCACCAATTTGTCCCTTGCGGATCTCTTGCTCCAAAGTAGGTTCCACATCAATTGTAACTCCTTCAGTATGAGCAACTATCCCCAGGTTAAGTCTCCTGAAATCCTCAACAATCTCATCGGGTAGCTGGGCAACAACAGCTGAATGAACATGCTCCTTGCGACTCAAGGCATCTGCAACCAAGTTTGCCTTGCCCGGGTGATAGTGAATCTCCAAATCATAATCCTTAATAAGCTCCAACCAACGGCGTTGCCTAAGGTTGAGATCCTTCTGAGTGAATATATACTTCAAACTCTTATGATCCGTATATACTTGGCACTTGGTCCCCATGATGTAATGTCTCCAAATCTTAAGCGCATGCACAACAGCTGCCAATTCCAAGTCATGTGTAGGGTAGTTCAATTCATGTCTCCGCAACTGACGAGAAGCATAAGCAATCACGTGTCCTTCTTGCATGAGCACACATCCTAAGCCTTGGCCACATGCATCACAATAGATATCAAATCCTTTTTGTAAGTCTGGCATAACCAATACTGGTGGCGACATCAACCTCTTCTTCAATAGATCAAAGCTTTCTTGACACTTCTCGTCCCACTTAAATTCTTTTCCTTTCTCCAAAAGCGAAGTCATAGGCTTGGCAATCTTAGAAAATCCTTCAATAAATCTCCGATAATAGCCTGCTAATCCCAAGAAACTCCGAATCTCAGTAACCGTAGTGGGTACTCTCCACTCCATTATCTCCTTAACTTTAGCAGGATCCACTGCTATTCCTCCGTTAGAAATAATATGTCCAAGAAATGGCACCTCGCCAATCCAAAACTCGCACTTGCTGAATTTGGCATATAGTTGATTATCTCGTAGCTTCTGCAGCACCATCCTCAGATGTTCCTCGTGATCACTATCACTCTGAGAATAGATAAGAATATCGTCGATGAATACCACGACGAATCTGTCCAAATACTCCATAAACACCTTGTTCATTAAGTTCATAAAATAGGCTGGTGCGTTGGTTAATCCAAACGACATAACAGTAAACTCATATAATCCATATCTAGTCGAGAAAGCCGTCTTGGGAATATCCGATGGTCTAATCCTCATCTGATGGTATCCTGATCGGAGATCAATCTTCGAAAATACTCTAGCACCTCTCATTTGATCAAACAAATCCTCAATACGGGGCAACGGATACTTGTTCTTCACCGTAACATCATTAAGAGATCTATAATCCACACACATCCGTTGTGATCCATCCTTCTTCTGTACAAACAAGACCGGTGCTCCCCAAGGTGAGGAACTCGGACGAATGTACCCAGCCTCTTGTAACTCAGTTAACTGCTTCTTAAGTTCCTTCAACTCCTCTACGGACATTCTATATGGCCGTTTAGAAATAGGGGCGGTTCCAGGTAAGAGGTCAATAACAAACTCAACTTCTCTTTCAGGTGGCATTCCTGGTAACTCCTCTGGAAAGACATCCGGAAAATCTCTAACCACCCGGATATTGTCACCAACAAACTCCTCAGGCATGAAGAACATTGCACGCATAGATGAGGAGGTTACTGCAATGTTAACTTGAAACCTTTCTCCTTTAGTAGTAGTGAGTTCTACGGTACCTCTACCACATGCTATAACGGCCTTTGCCTTTCTTAGCCATGACATACCAAGAATCAAATCTATACTGCTTGACTCCAATATTATAGCAATAGCTCCAAATTCTCTACCCATAATGGTTAATGTCAATCTACGTGTCATTTGATTCGCCTCAACAGGCCCTTTAGGTGTAATTACTATCAGGTGTTTTCTCATATTTAGCAGTGGTATTTCATTTGTGTTGGCATATCTAGCAGACATGAATGAATGTGTAGCACCAGAATCAAATAATATGGTTGCAGGAATTGCATTAACATAAAACATACCAATTACGAGGTCCCCTCCATCTGGAGTAGCATCAACGCTGACTTGATTAACCTTGGCAATAGAATATCCCTTGCCGGTTCCTGGAGTTTGCTGCCTGTTCTGAATGGGAGTAGTAGCAATCCTCTGTGGGCAGACATTTGCATAATGACCAATCTTCCCACACTTGTAACATTGAGTGCCCGGACTCTGTCCTGAAAACTTCGTCGGGGTGCCAGTAGGGGTAGCCTGTCGAGGAGGTGGAGTCCTCAGTGGTGATTGCGGAACTGGGCGTGGTCCCCCGGGTCGAGTCGGTGTACCCTGTGGTGAACTGTAGCGAGGACGAACACTGCTGCTACCTTGTCCTTGAGATATGGCCTTCCTCTTCAAATCTCCCAGTTGAACACGCTTGTGTTCAATAGCCAGTGCCTTATCTAGCAGCCTCTGAAATGATGGAAATGTGTGTGCCACTAGAGCATACTGCAGGGGTCCATTAAGTCCTTCAATGAAATGCTCTTGCTTCCTCTCGTCTTCAGCAACTTCTTCAGGGGCATATCTGGATAACTGAATAAACCTGTCGCGGTACTCGCTGACTGACATACTTCCTTGCTTTAGCGACAGAAATTCCTTCTTCTTGATCTTAATCATACCAGCTGGAATATGATAGTTCCTGAATTGTGTACTGAACTCTGCCCAAGTAATAGTATCAGCAGCATCGTGGGCAGCAGTATAAGAATCCCACCAGTTAGCAGCAGGACCAATCAGACGTCCAGAAGCATATAAAACCTTCTCCCTGTCAGTGCATTGTGCAATAATCAGCATCTTCTCAATTGCTTTCAGCCAATCATCCGCGTCTAGTGGATCAGGTGAGCTGGCGAATGTAGGTGGCTTATGACTCATGAACTCTCTATGCTTGTCCCAGGGTGGAACTGGTGGTGGTGGTGGAGGCAGTGGTACTTGTTGCTGCTGTTGCTGTTGTTGCATTTGCTGTTGCAGCTGCTGTTGTTGCGCCCTCCTTTCCTGGCGTATCTCATCTCGCTCCTGGCGCAACTCCTGGCGTATATCCTCTCTTTCTTGACGCATCTCCTGGCGTTCTTGTTGCATCTGAGCACGCATATCAGCCATGGTATCTGCCATCTGCTGCATCACCGCCATCTGAGCAGCAACCAATGGATCAACTCCGCCTGGTGGAGGATTGGGAGGATTCATCCCAGCAGGTTGCGGCTGAGGTTGTCTTCGAGTGTGTTGATTAGGAGGCAAGTCAATTCCACCACCCCGCCTGGTATTGACCATCTGAGTTAGATACATATGGTAAGAAAATAATAGACAAGGCAGGTATTTACAAATCAGGTTACTTTGGGGGATTTATTAGCTAAGCAGATTAATATTTTACCTATCCTAGCTAATTCAATACCTTATGGTGGTACATACTAAGATGTCCATAGTTCAATCAATCAAAGAAGCAAATCAGGCATGTAGCATCAGCACAATCAAACAACATTTTTAAATAGAGAAAATAGTTTTAATTTGTCTTAGGTTCCCTATCTCTTAAAATGTCATAGGGGTAGGGATTCCAAGGTGTGAAATCCATCTTGTCTTAGAGTAGAAAAGGTAAGAATGATCAGAGTAGAACAGTAGAAGTTGAGACAGGATCAAGATAAGTGTAGAAAGAATCAGAGTAAGGTGAGTGTAGAATGAATCAGAATGAGATAAGTGGGTAAGGGTTTTGTCCATTTCTATCTAGGTTTCGTCCTACAGTCAACATTTCCTCTGATACCACTTCTGTAACACCCGGTTTTAAAGAACAAAGCCGGGTGCATCTCATACATGCGCCAAGAAGACAACATATATAATAACAGAGTGTATAGAGATAAATGTCATAAATCATCAGAGTATTTATTACATAGCGGAAGACTTATTACAAAATAAAGTAATAAAGATAAAACAAACTAAGGATCGTCGGCGCCAATGTCGACTGGGAAACGCCACCTAGATCAGATCGAACTCCTCAGTGTTAGGCAGCTCCTCCTGAACCACCTGATCATCTCCTGTGGGGGGGGGTGTGAGACAGCAAGGGTGAGCTCACACATGATCATAGCTCAACAAGTTGTGGGGAACCAGTGGACACAAACTCACAAAGGTGTGAGTTCATGTGATGTGTAAGGCTAATCAATGACAGGGGTTAAAGCTGAGCATTGCTTTTAAGTAGTTGGTCAAACTTTTATTAGCAATTACTAAGTGTAAGTAAATACCAAACCATAAGTAAAGTAATAGAACAAAATTAATAACAAACCCATGCAATGCAAATGACAAAATTGAATTTAAGTTCCATAATTTAAACATCAGAGAGTCCTGAGCTGCTCGTGACCGTGAGCTCGGCTAGTATACCAGTTTTACACTCTGCAGAGGTTGTACCCTTTACCCACAAGCCATGTTACCCATCTGCCAAGGGGTCATGAATCCCATATACCTCTACCTAGGAAGCACGGCAGGGCAACACTACGAGGCCTTTACAAAGTTCCACTAGCTTCCGAAAACCCGCTACAGTTTATGGGAAGATCCAGTAAAGGGTTCCTGGCTGATAGCCATCGCAGCA
>NC_050101.1:17738070-17740570 GCF_902167145.1 Zea mays | reverse complement strand
CGCGCGGCGACGGGCGGCAGGGATGTTCGTCCTTGCGTTTGGGCTGAAAACGAGGTGTTCGCCATGGCGCGCGGTCCGAAAACAACGGTTCGGCCACGGTCCGAAAACGGGCTAAGTCCCAGCGTTTGGAAAGACACCGAACCTAAAGTGCATGTCTGGAGTGAAGGTCAAGGTGGAACGGAGGGAAAACGGGAGGAGGCGCGCAGCGACGGGCGGCATTGCTGTTCGGCCTTGCGTTTGGGCTGAAAACGAGGGTTTCGCCATGGCGCGCGGGCCGAAAACGGCGGCTGGGGCACGGCCTCGGAAATAAGCTAAGTCCAAGCGTGTGGAAAGACACCGAAGCTAATGTGTATGTCTTGGGTGAAGGGCACGGTGGAACGGAGGGAAAACGACACGGAGGCGCGCGGCGACGGGCGGCATGGCTGTTCAGCCTTGCGTTTGGGCTGAAAACGAGGGTTTCGCCATGGCGCGCGGGCCGAAAACAGCGGCTGGGGCACGGCCTCGGAAATAAGCTAAGTCCAAGCGTGTGGAAAGACACCGAAGCTAATGTGTATGTCTTGGGTGAAGGGCACGGTGGAACGGAGGGAAAACGACACGGAGGCCCGCGGCGACGGGCGGCAGGGCTGTTCGGCCATGCGTCTGGGCTGAAAACAGGTGGTTCACCATGGCGCGCGGGCCGGAAATGGTGGCTGTGGCACGAACCCGAAAATAAACTAAGTCCAAGCATGTGGAAACACACCGAACCTAGAGTGGATGTCTTTGGTGAAGGGCACGGTGGAACAGAGGGAAAACGACACGGAGTCACGCGGCGACGGGCGGCAGGGCTGTTCGGCCTTGCGTATGGGCTGAAAACGAGGGGTTCGCCATGGCGCACGGGCCGAAAACGGAGGCTCGGGCACGACCTCCAAAATTAGCTAAGTCCAAGCTTGTGGAAAGACACCGAACCTAAAGTGCATGTCTTAAGTGAAGGGCAAGGTGGAACGGAGGGAAAACGGGAGGAGGCGCGCGGCGACGGGCGGCAGGGCTGTTCGGCCTTGCGTTTGGGCTGAAAACGAGGGGTTCGCCATGGCGCACGGGCCGAAAACTGAGGCTGGGGCACAACCCCGAAAATAAGGTAAGTCCAAGCATGTGGAAAGACACCGAACCTAAAGTGCATGTCTTGAGTGAAGGGCACGGTGGAACGGAGGGAAAACGGGAGGAGGCGCGCTGCCACGGGCGGCAGGGCTGTTCGGCCTTGCGTTTGGGCTGAAAACGAGGTGTTCGCCATGGCGCGCGTGCCGAAAACTGAGGCTCGGGCAAGACCCCGAAAATAAGCTAAGTCCAAGCATGTGGAAAGACACCGAACCTAAAGTGCATGTCTTGAGTGAAGGGCAAGGTGGAACGGAGGGAAAACGGGAGGAGGCGCGCTGCCACGGGCGGCAGGGCTGTTCGGCCTTGCGTTTGGGCTGAAAACGAGGTGTTCGCCATGGCGTGCGGGCTGAAAACTGAGGTTCGGCCATGGCCGCGAAAACGGGCTAAGTCCAAGCGTGTGGAAAGACACCGAACCTAAAGTGCATGTCTTGAGTGAAGGGCAAGGTGGAACGGAGGGAAAACGGGAGGAGGCGCGCTGCCACGGGCGGCAGGGCTGTTCGGCCTTGCGTTTGGGCTGAAAACGAGGTGTTCGCCATGGCGCGCGGGCTGAAAACTGAGGTTCGGCCATGGCCGCGAAAACGGGCTAAGTCCAAGTGTGTGGAAAGACACCGAACCTAAAGTGCATGTCTTGAGTGAAGGGCAAGGTGGAACGGAGGGAAAACGGGAGGAGGCGCGCTGCCACGGGCGGCAGGGCTGTTCGGCCTTGCGTTTGGGCTGAAAACGTGGTGTTCGCCATGGCGCGCGGGCTGAAAAGTGAGGTTCGGCCACGGCCGCGAAAACGGGCTAAGTCCAAGCGTGTGGAAAGACACCGAACCTAAAGTGCATGTCTTGAGTGAAGGGCAAGGTGGAACGGAGGGAAAACGGGAGGAGGCGCGCTGCCACAGGCGGCAGGGCTGTTCGGCCTTGCGTTTGGGCTGAAAACGAGGGGTTCGCCATGGCGCACGGGCCGAAAACTGAGGCTCGGGCACGGCCCCGAAAATAAGCTAAGTCCAAGCATGTGGAAAGACACCGAACCTAAAGTGCATGTCTTGAGTGAAGGGCATGGTGGAACGGAGGGAAAACGGCTCGGAGGCGCGCTGCCACGGGCGGCAGGGCTGTTCGGCCTTGCGTTTGGGCTGAAAACGAGGGGTTCGCCATGGCGCACGGGCCAAAAACGGATTTTCGGCCACGGTCGCGAAAACGGGCACGTGGAAGGGCACGGGACCCTCCCGTGGTCCCCCCGCGTGAGACGTCGAAGTTCGGGTCGACCCGTGAGGGAAAACGGGTCACGCTAGCGAAACCCCTGATTCTGAGCAAAAACGCTGTGTCCGGCCATCTTAGATGGGTTTCGTGGCGTCCTGGGAAAATACCCTGGTTTTCTGAAGGCTGA
>NC_050101.1:17723070-17733070 GCF_902167145.1 Zea mays | reverse complement strand
TTAATATTTTTATCAGAGATATATTGATTTTAGGCACTCACTAAAATTGGTCCCATGATTTTTGGATTTGTCTACAATTTCTACCACAAATTCTTCGCTCACAGATAAAAGAAAAGGCAAATCTGTGAATAGTCGTGGGCCAGAATCAGCCCGACCGGCCCAACATCACGCAGAACCGGCCCACAGCGGGGAAGCCCGCGCGCCCATGCTGGCAATTATACGGAAACCACCCTGCGCTAAAACTAAATTAGTATTGGCCCTAACTGATATTTGGCTGAGTCACTGACAGGTTCACTTAGGTCCTCGGGTTTCAGTTCTTTTACAAACGCACGCCCCCGACATGGCACGGTCGGCCGCCGGCCACCCTGCCCCCCGCTTGGACTCACCGATGGTGGCAAAGACTAGCAAAACCGAGCGTCACCCCACCATTGCTGAGCCAAGACGACGCTACCCCATGCACTGCTCGAACGATCACACCCGAAAACCCCTCAGAGCTCGGTAATGGCGGAACCAAGACTCCGACGAGCCTGTTCCGAATATGACAACGCGGTAGGGTTCAAATTGAAGGCATGGCGAGCATAAGTGACTCACCAGGACACCGTAACGAAGGGCGAGAGGACGAGGGGTCAGACGGAGCAGCGGGTCGACGCGTAGGCTGTCTGCGGCGGTGCTCTACAACGGCGAGGCAACGTTCTCGACGCCCTGCTGTAGCAGAGTTCAAATTTCCAAGCCAGTGAGCACCACGACACCAAAAGGAAGCTAGAACAGATAGTAGTTGGGCTGGGATTACCTCAGACAGGACTGACCACGGTGGAACTCCACACGGCGGCGCTACTGACCTTTCTCGGGAAAAACCAGTGACTGGGGGCTGTGGTGAATGAACTGGGGCAGTGAGGGGTGGGCTGTGCGCGTAACAGCGAGGCGAAGCAGGGAGTGTCCTCAATTTAAAGGGATGGATTTCTTGCTTCGCGAATTTGGGACGGAAGTGCACACGGTGGTGACAGAAAAGATCTTCGCTGGAGCGTGTTCACCGTGGCGCGTAGTGGAGCAATGGCTTAAGGTAGTAACTGGCTTCACGCCACGACTCCACGCTACGTGGTAACACCCTCAGTTACGTGGCGTGGCCGCGAGGAACATCAAACTCCGGTGATGGCGTCCCGGCCGACCACGGGAGCAACTGGCTGAAGCGGATGAGCTCGCGCCAGAGACCACATCCATCCCCCTCCCCCGATATTTTCACCGTGGACAGCTATCCACTCTTATCCAGGCGCATATCGGCGTGAATCACGGTGAGGAGATTACCGGCGTAGAGATCACCGACGTCCAGGGTCCTTGAATCGGGATGTTATGCAGGTTACTGTTCATTCTGAATCCCATCCAAAAACCGCCTGACAGAGCAAGTTTAGCGTCCTTTTTCTCCAGATTTCAGGTGACAACAGGTCCCAGTCTCTGTACCAAAGATGTAGTGCTACATATCAGCTACAATTCAACTATAGGACTTGATCACATTTGAGCACTGGATCCAAGTCAAAATCAAGCTCAAAGTTCACCCCATAGCACTGCAATTCTGAAATTCAGTTTCAAACAGTCTGACAGCCCAACTTTAGGCCTGGTTTTCTCTAAATTTCTCATAACAACTATGCTTGCACCCTTTAGCAAAGTTGTTCCCCTTTGATGGGTCTTCAACTTTGATGTGGTGACCTAGGGCAAAAACTCTATAGTTTGCAAGTTAGAAAGCTCCAAAGTTGAGCCCATTCACTGATTTTTCAGACTTAGAGTAAACTCAAATGAAGTCCATTTTGCATTTAGATCCAAAACTTAGGGTTTGGCTTGCAAAATCACATATTTGTGAACCAAAGGACTTAAAATACCTATTTGGCTTGGTTTTTGCACTTTAGCCCAAAAGTGGACTAATTTTGCACTTAGGTTCCTAGGGTTTGATTTTAGGGTTTCCCAGGGTTCCAATTAGGGTTTTTAGTATCTCAGGGGTATAAATGTGATTCCACTTAGTGTTTGGGGATGTTTTATGACTTTTCTCAAAAAGCCCTAAGGTTTTTCTCAACTTGGGTTCAGTTTTGCCCCCTCTAACCACTATTTAGGGTTAAGTCCTTAAACCAGGGTCCTATTTGTAAAACAGTAAAACAATACAACTTGGAATTCTCCAAATAATAAACTTATTCACTTTTCCAAGCTCTACCATTTTGGTATATGGACCTTTAACTAAATCCTTCTAGATCTTGAATTCCCCTTTTGGGCTAGTTTTATGGTTCCGAATGAGTTCTATTTGTATTTCAGCTTCTTCCAGGGATTCATCCCTTTGATCCCTCCACCTAGAGCCAAGCTACTCCTTAACCTCAAATCCAACTTCGGTATATAGAACTCAGGTCCACAGTGTCCATGGTTTAGGAGTTGTTTGCTTATATCTAATTCTAAACAAGGTTTTCAAACCTTACTTAGGGCTTTGAGGTTGCTCCAACATCTCAAGTGCTTCTTCCACTTGATTAATACTTCAAAGCAAGGTCACTCTAGGTTCTAAGACTTGCTTCCAGTACTTAAGACTCCAAGTCAACCTACCATATTCTTAAGAGACGATTTCTCCTCACATGGCTTAAGCTAGAATCTCAAGCTAAGTCCTGTACTCTAACACAAGACATCACACTTTCAAAAAGAAAATTTTAACCTAGTGAATGCATTCTAGGTATATCAAACAAGATAATGCAAATGCTTATGATGACATGTCAGAGTTTTAGTTTGCATAACACCAGGGGTGTTACAGCCTTCCCCCCTAAAAGAAATCTCGTCCCGAGATTTAAAAGTCCAGGCTTAGTAATGGAAAAGGAAATGTGTCACAAACTTATTTCCCAATTTCTCCTACCAAACAGGGGTGTGCCACTGTTGGTTTAAAATTCACAAACCCTAAGGTTTTCCAAAAACTCAAAACTTAGGGCAAGGATTTTGTTTTCTAAATATCCCTCTGACCATCCACATGGGTTCATCTTCTGTGGGGTAGTTCCACTGTACTCCATAAAACTTGATATCTTTCTGCGTTTTACCCAAGATGTTGCATCTAATTTGTTTTGGATAAAGTCTATCCATTTGTCCATTTCTCGTTCAGCAGACTCACATGGAAAATCACGGTGGTACCATTTCATCACGAAACACAACCAGACACTATGGTACCAGCGTATACCAAGTCATCTACGTGCATCCACAGGGAATATCCAAAGGAATAGCCATTTTAACTCTTGGGATTCGACAAACGGCTATAGATATTAAAAGTTGCTTCTGAAACAGGCAGTCGTTTCTTACACCATAGTCATATACAAGCTCACATGCTACATGATCCAGGTAAAACAGGAAAACTCTTTCCAACAAAGTTTAACCTGTTTTTTTTTACTAGCTAATATTGCCATATGGGTTTACCTTACATCCACCCTTTAAAACTAATTTACATAGCTATATTGCCTCACGAGGATTAAGTTGCCTACTATATCTTCTCCAGTTATCACATCTGCCAGATGTTTGTTTCCATGCTCCATAGGTACCTTTTAGTCTGTTGGTGTTGGGGCAGAATAAAAGGCGCCATTGAGCATACGCACCGTTTGTTGCAGATGGTTGACCAGTCGCTGTGCTGTTTGAAATTCCATCGGATAGGTACGATGCAACTCCTCAAGCACCTGATCCTGATGACTTAGGAAGCCCATGGTTTCCTTAAGTTCTTTCCTAACAGTAACAGCATACGAGCGAATTTCTTCTTGTTGCTGACTCAAAACTTTTGATTTAGAATGAGCATTAGTTAGCTGATGCTCAAGCTCCTTAATGCGATGCTGATCAACTTGGTGTTGCGTCTGAAGTTCTGTCACTTGATGCTCTAATCCAATAACTCGCTCAGCTTGAATCTTTGTTTCCTCCAGTTGTTCTTGTGCCTAGGTGCAAGCCCTATTCTTGGCCATTTCCATCATCTTAAATGCTGCATAACTCCCAGTGTACAACTGCTGCCACTTTTGACGACTGTGCCCTCGAGTAAGTTGCAACTCTAGCACGGCCATCAAAACTCGAGCAGATGCCGATTCAACAGAATCCCGCCCAATAGGAATGCTTTCCATTAATCGGGCCTGGTGATGATACACAAATGGGTCACTTAAGGCAACTGCAGGGAACAATCTCATAGATGTGGCTTGTATTTCTTCCCATTTCTGGTAACAAATGGTTGTTAGCGCCTCTAAGGCAGCTGCCTGAGCACCCTCCAAGGAGTCATTCCTTCAGCATGGAACATCCAATATGGCCAAGATGGTTTTCTAGCACGTTCTGGAATACGCACTACTACCTCATACCATGGTTGTCCTCTAAGAACCGTGCGTGACCACTGGTACTTGGGTGCTTCGGTATATCCGACTTCTTGAAGTAGTCGCCACAGGACCACCGGAACACCAAAATCTCGTAGAAACTCTCCAACTCCCGTAGGGGCTTCTTGTTGATTCATCTATAGAGAAAGGCAATGGATACACTCTATTCACTAAAGATGTATGAACAAGGTAGATGATTCATACACTAAAATAGCTACGCAGGGGGTTTAACTTAAAGTTGTATGACATGATGCATGTGTAATTACAGAATCAACCTTGGTTGATTCACACCTTCTATACATTGCACTCTTCCTATCTGGTCTTTAAAATAAACTCTTCAGAATTTCTTAGATAAGAAGGGAAAATAATCTTTAGGTAAGATTTTTGAAAATCTTTTTGAAGATGCCTTATAATATCTGCAAAGAAGGGTTACGCTCCGATACCAGCTGTGACGGAACCTCCCAAGTAATTAGGCCCACCTACAGTTGTCCTTGTCTAACAGACATCAGACACCCTGTAGATGTTCCTAAGTCACTTGACAAGTTTGGTATCTTTCCTTACCTTACCAGGAACGTTTCACCCGTCTTGCAGACATTACAGAACATCGGAGGTAAAGAAATGTGGAAGCAATTACATAAACTTACATTTATTTAGAAAGTAAGATCAAGTTACTTATTACAGACCAGAGCTATAAAACGAGTGCTGAGTAGTACACATTTCAAGGGAGGCAAAAACTCCTCCTGATAGCTTTTAAAAAAAGTCCTATGTGGAGGACCACGTCCTCCCGCATCTTCACTCTCGTTTTTCTTCATTTGATACCACCTTGGAGCAAAAGCAACAAAAATTTGTCGCTTCCTCACCTAAAAACAACAAAGGGATAAACCCTGAGTATGGAATTACTCAGCAAGTCTTACCCGACTAAGGAAAAGACTCTCAAGGGTATGCTGGATAAATAGGAATCAAGGAGAGGCTTAAGCAAGAATCAACTTAGATACTTTTGCAGAAATAGCTTACTAAAGTGAGTCCTTACTTTCAACATTTTAACGCCAGATTAAATATTAATAGACTCTGTTTGCCTCTAGTCTAATTTCATCATCTCATCAATACAACATCATTTTTATTCTTGAAGTTCACATCCTGACGTAGGTTGTAGGGCAGTGACCAAGTCTTCATAACCGCGAAGGTACAGCGATCCGAATCGATTATACTCAGCTGAGGATCTCCAATCACACGACATATGTAGCACTTAACCCTTGCATATGTCAACCCGCCACCGGGGTTCTTAAGACCGGATCAGGTTCACGCAAACCGAGAGCACAGATACACCACCGTCCAGCCTCTTGCCACGGAGGGTACACGCTACTCTCGCCACCGCTCCACTCCCATTTCGTGTTATCTTATTCCGGCCTTAGTCTGCCCGAGGCAAGGCTTACCCATGACGAGGCATGTGACCAGTTAAAGGGTCCTCGATCATCAAGCCTACATACGCATCCAATCCTTAATCAACCTGGGTAGAACATCACCTGTTCCTAGCCCAAGTTCCGATTTAAGTATTTCCACCCTTAGGATTGTTTGTGTTCCTTAGGATGAAAAGAGCATCACAGGGAACTTTGCAGTAAGATCCCACCATGCTCCCAATGAAAATATATTCTTGCAGGTAGAAGTCATCTTTCCTCAGGATAACCCCTGAGCAAGGCCTTAACGCAAAAGACAACCTTTATCCACAAGATCTGAGCAGGGCTAAGCATTTTTGTAAATCATATTTTGATACTTCACCAGAAATATCTATAAAGGTATGGATTTCAAGGAAGGCAATGCATCAAAGGGTTTCCAAGCAACTCCTATAAACCTAATGCACATTTCACTAGACTTAAAGTGTGCAAAAGTTATTTAAAAACACAAGGAAGGGGTTGCATGCACCGGGGCTTGCCTTTGTTAGTAGGTGAGTCAGGCTCGGACTCGCAGATGTCGAAGTAGAGCCAAGTCTCTGCCTGAGATTCCAAAGGTGGTGATGTCTTTTCTTCAGTCACTTCACCCTCTTCTCTGTTTTCTAAATATAACCATATAGGTATATAAATAAGAATGAATGCCATGTAATGCAAACTATCACAAAGAGAGGTGGAGAACATAAACACCACAACAAAAATACCAGACAAGCATACACCCATTTCTTAATGCTTGATTAAAGTGACCAATTTGAATTCACTTAGGTAAACTAGGGAATTAATCCAACTTATAGCTCATCCAAAAGCTTAAAACTTCTTAAGTAACTTCATCTCTTTTCCTAGATAAACTTATCTCCTTTCCAAAGCACTAATCCCCACTTGAATAGGGATTTATCCATCCTATTTGTGACTTTATATGGCTTCCTGATCAAAAGGCTTCCAAACAGCCCCAAAATTTTACCAAGTGTTTCACTTCTGATAAAAAGGCTTTCCAAGAATTTCCAGAATTTTTGGTGTTATAATTTTATTTCTAAAATCCAAACAGTCCTTACAAAGGCACCTTTAAGTCACTAAATAATTTCTAACTATCCTAAAAATCCAATTAATATTTTTATCAGAGATATATTGATTTTAGGCACTCACTAAAATTGGTCCCATGATTTTTGGATTTGTCTACAATTTCTACCACAAATTCTTCGCTCACAGATAAAAGAAAAGGCAAATCTGTGAATAGTCGTGGGCCAGAATCAGCCCGACCGGCCCAACATCACGCAGAACCGGCCCACAGCGGGGAAGCCCGCGCGCCCACGCTGGCAATTATACGGAAACCACCCTGCGCTAAAACTAAATTAGTATTGGCCCTAACTGATATTTGGCTGAGTCACTGACAGGTTCACTTAGGTCCTCGGGTTTCAGTTCTTTTACAAACGCACGCCCCCGACATGGCACGGTCGGCCGCCGGCCACCCTGCCCCCCGCTTGGACTCACCGATGGTGGCAAAGACTAGCAAAACTGAGCGTCACCCCACCATTGCTGAGCCAAGACGACGCTACCCCATGCACTGCTCGAACGATCACACCCGAAAACCCCTCAGAGCTCGGTAATGGCGGAACCAAGACTCCGACGAGCCTGTTCCGAATATGACAACGCGGTAGGGTTCAAATTGAAGGCATGGCGAGCATAAGTGACTCACCAGGACACCATAACGAAGGGCGAGAGGACGAGGGGTCAGACAGAGCAGCGGGTCGACGCGTAGGCTGTCTGCGGCGGTGCTCTACAACGGCGAGGCGACGTTCTCGACGCCCTGCTGTAGCAGAGTTCAAATTTCCAAGCCAGTGAGCACCACGACACCAAAAGGAAGCTAGAACAGATAGTAGTTGGGCTAGGATTACCTCAGACAGGACTGACCACGGTGGAACTCCACACGGCGGCGCTACCGACCTTTCTCGGGAAAAACCAGTGACTGGGGGCTGTGGTGAATGAACTGGGGCAGTGAGGGGTGGGCTGTGCGCGTAACAGCGAGGCGAAGCAGGGAGTGTCCTCAATTTAAAGGGATGGATTTCTTGCTTCGCGAATTTGGGACGGAAGTGCACACGGTGGTGACAGAAAAGATCTTCGCTGGAGCATGTTCACCGTGGCGCGTAGTGGAGCAATGGCTTAAGGTAGTAACTGGCTTCACGCCACGACTCCACGCTACGTGGTAACACCCTCAGTTACGTGGCGTGGCCGCGAGGAACATCAAACTCCGGTGATGGCGTCCCGGCCGACCACGGGAGCAACTGGCTGAAGCGGATGAGCTCGCGCCAGAGACCACATCCATCCCCCTCCCCCGATATTTTCACCGTGGACAGCTATCCACTCTTATCCAGGCGCATATCTTAACACCAGCGTGAATCACGGTGAGGAGATTACCGGCGTAGAGATCACCGACGTCCAGGGTCCCTGAATCGGGATGTTATGCAGGTTACTGTTCATTCTGAATCCCATCCAAAAACCGCCTGACAGAGCAAGTTTAGCGTCCTTTTTCTCCAGATTTCAGGTGACAACAGGTCCCAGTCTCTGTACCAAAGATGTAGTGCTACATATCAGCTACAATTCAACTATAGGACTTGATCACATTTGAGCACTGGATCCAAGTCAAAATCAAGCTCAAAGTTCACCCCATAGCACTGCAATTCTGAAATTCAGTTTCAAACAGTCTGACAGCCCAACTTTAGGCCTAGTTTTCTCTAAATTTCTCATAACAACTATGCTTGCACCCTTTAGCAAAGTTGTTCCCCTTTGATGGGTCTTCAACTTTGATGTGGTGACCTAGGGCAAAAACTCTATAGTTTGCAAGTTAGAAAGCTCCAAAGTTGAGCCCATTCACTGATTTTTCAGACTTAGAGTAAACTCAAATGAAGTCCATTTTGCATTTAGATCCAAAACTTAGGGTTTGGCTTGCAAAATCACATATTTGTGAACCAAAGGACTTAAAATACCTATTTGGCTTGGTTTTTGCACTTTAGCCCAAAAGTGGACTAATTTTGCACTTAGGTTCCTAGGGTTTGATTTTAGGGTTTCCCAGGGTTCCAATTAGGGTTTTTAGTATCTCAGGGGTATAAATGTGATTCCACTTAGTGTTTGGGGATGTTTTATGACTTTTCTCAAAAAGCCCTAAGGTTTTTCTCAACTTGGGTTCAGTTTTGCCCCCTCTAACCACTATTTAGGGTTAAGTCCTTAAACCAGGGTCCTATTTGTAAAACAGTAAAACAATACAACTTGGAATTCTCCAAATAATAAACTTATTCACTTTTCCAAGCTCTACCATTTTGGTATATGGACCTTTAACTAAATCCTTCTAGATCTTGAATTCCCCTTTTGGGCTAGTTTTATGGTTCCGAATGAGTTCTATTTGTATTTCAGCTTCTTCCAGGGATTCATCCCTTTGATCCCTCCACCTAGAGCCAAGCTACTCCTTAACCTCAAATCCAACTTCGGTATATAGAACTCAGGTCCACAGTGTCCATGGTTTAGGAGTTGTTTGCTTATATCTAATTCTAAACAAGGTTTTCAAACCTTACTTAGGGCTTTGAGGTTGCTCCAACATCTCAAGTGCTTCTTCCACTTGATTAATACTTCAAAGCAAGGTCACTCTAGGTTCTAAGACTTGCTTCCAGTACTTAAGACTCCAAGTCAACCTACCATATTCTTAAGAGACGATTTCTCCTCACATGGCTTAAGCTAGAATCTCAAGCTAAGTCCTGTACTCTAACACAAGACATCACACTTTCAAAAAGAAAATTTTAACCTAATGAATGCATTCTAGGTATATCAAACAAGATAATGCAAATGCTTATGATGACATGTCAGAGTTTTAGTTTGCATAACACCAGGGGTGTTACAGACACGACTCTCGGCAACGGATATCTCGGCTCTCGCATCGATGAAGAACGTAGCAAAATGCGATACCTGGTGTGAATTGCAGAATCCCGCGAACCATCGAGTTTTTGAACGCAAGTTGCGCCCGAAGCCTTCTGGCGGAGGGCACGTCTGCCTGGGCGTCACGCCAAAAGACACTCCCAACACCCCCCCGCGGGGCGAGGGACGTGGCGTCTGGCCCCCCGCGCCGCAGGGCGAGGTGGGCCGAAGCAGGGGCTGCCGGCGAACCGCGCCGGGCGCAGCACGTGGTGGGCGACATCAAGTTGTTCTCGGTGCAGCGTCCCGGCG
>NC_050101.1:17710570-17713070 GCF_902167145.1 Zea mays | reverse complement strand
CGCTCCCTTTCACCGCCGTGTGGGCCACCGATGTCAGGACCTTCTCCCAGCTCCAACTACCGCGATCTCCGGCTTTGCGCAACGACGACCGAATCCATCGCTGCGAGTCCGTCGCAACCAGCCCGGAATCCGCGCATGATCGGGTTGCCGCCGCCACGGACTCCTCGGCTCGGAAAACACCCTCCCCTATAAAAAGCATAGTCGCAAACTCCATCGCGGATTCGCCATGGAGGCCGCCGCGGTCGACACGGGGTTGCATCACCGACGCGACCTCGAATCTGGGCCAGGGCGCTTCGGAGTGACCCACTGATGGTGCATGGGGACATTCCGGGTGCGATTGGGTGCCAGCTGTGCCGCAATTCCTCGCCGTCGTTCGAGGGCCGCCATGAATCCGCCCCCGCCCGTGGTCGGGATACCTCGGCGTCCGAACTATAGGTAAGTATGCCCATGACCAATTCGCCTTGATCTCAGTATCGTGTAGCGCGTATAGGCTTGTAAATTGGGGCACTGGTGCGCCGGATGGCTGAACTCCGGCCAACCCTCCGCCGCGGTCGGGTGTAGTGCCGCCGCGCGGCTCGGTTGGGTTGGGGGCGATCCTCGGGCCGTCGGATGGCGCGTGGACGGTCCCGATTCGATCGACGCGTAACCCTTCGCGTGATGGATCCTGCGCCGTTGATGCCTGATCGTGTGGTAGTCGGGCGGATCGCGTTTCATTAAATCGCGGCCGTTAGATCTAGATCCGAAGGCCATTATCGTGTACCGGTTCATGTATTGGTACATCTAATCTGAACTGTTGAAACCAGATCTAACGGCCCTGATTTGAGAATACCCCTTCGTCGTGTGCGTCTTTCAAAAGAGTCCCTGAGTTTTAAAGAAATGAACCCGCCGTCCACCGCGGGGGTTTTCTGAGTCTCGATATTTTTAGCGCCGAGCCCCCTGCGCTTTCTGAAAATTGAGGCCCAGTCCAGTGATCGTTTAAATTGAATAAATAAAATAGAAAATAGATTTTTAATATGAAAATAATTGCTAGAACTTAGATAATTCATTGAAAATTCATTTTTGCTCCAAATTGAGTCATTCCAATTCCTAAAATTTTGTAATAATATTCTCTATCATTTAAAATCACTGTTTTGACATGAACTCTGTTAAGAAATTAATTTATCATCTAACCCTATTATAATCACCTTAAATCTTAGGAAATTCATAACTTGAATTCTATAACTCAAAAATTAATAATTCTTTTTCCTGTAATCTTATTTTAATATGTAGATTATTAATATGTATTTTGGCATACATGTTTGGTGTAATGTTAATTTTGCCTATACCATGTATGCTTGTATTGCTACGACTAGCAGTGAGGTCACGAGGATCTGAAGAATCATCCTGGTACCTGGAATCTCAAGGCCCAGGCAAGTTGTGCCCTTGATCACTTCTTTTTACCCACTCATGTTCTAATTAATCATAATGATCTGCATAGGTTAATTTTGATGGGACCTAATAGGTTACCCTAGTTTGTCTATCTTTATACCTTGTTTACCACTGAACTTTCTGGGTAGTACTTGCTAGTGCTATATGTGGTTTTGGGTATGGAGATACATCATTCATGATTATACTTTTGTTATCAGTTGATATTTATGATTCATGTTGAGATCATTATGTTAATTGGAACATGGAGAACCACCCGGGAAAACAGTGCTACCACAAGGGTGGAATGGGACGCCCTTGGCTGATTAATTAGGAAAGCTAGTGGAAGACTACCTTACCCGAAAGGGGCAAGGGCAGTAGGGGAGAGGTCAGTGCGGGGAGGCCCTCGGGAGGATTTTGCTGCGATGGCGGTCCTGCAAGGGATTCCTGTACTGGATCTTCCTATAAACTGTAGCGGGTTTTCGGAAGCTAGTGGAACTTTGTAAAGGCCTCGTAGTGGATCCCTAGCCATTCACCTCGGAAGTGTCTAAGGGCCTTGCAAACCCTGGCGACATGGGATACACGACTTGTGGGTAAAGATGCGCAACCTCTGCAGAGTGTAAAACTGGTATACTAGCCGTGCTCACGGTCATGAGCAGCTCGGACACTCACATGATTAATTTATGGAACTAAATTCAATTTGTCATATGCATTGCATCGCGGGTGATGTTGTTGTTACTTTTGTTCTATTACTTAATTGGGTTTGGTATTTACTTATACTTAGTAACTGCTAATAAAATTTTGACCAACTTTAAAAGCAATGCTCAGCTCTAACCATCTTCTTTGGTAAGCCTTACACTTTATGAGCTCCCACCTTTGGTGAGTTCATGCACATTATTCCCCACAACTTGTTGAGCGATGAACGTATGTGAGCTCACTCTTGCTGTCTCACATACACCACAGGTCAAGAACAGGTACCACTGGATGAGGCGCTTGGAGGATGCTGCGATGAGTTCGTGAGAGGTCTAGGTCGTCGTCTCCCAGTCAACTTTGGGTTGCTGGACCGTTGTCTCCTTATAATGTAACTATTTATTTT
>NC_050101.1:17703070-17705570 GCF_902167145.1 Zea mays | reverse complement strand
CGACGAACTGAGGCTCCGGCACAGAGGCGCGCGGCGACGGGCGGCAGGGATGTTCGTCCTTGCGTTTGGGCTGAAAACGAGGTGTTCGCCATGGCGCGCGGTCCGAAAACAACGGTTCGGCCACGGTCCGAAAACGGGCTAAGTCCCAGCGTTTGGAAAGACACCGAACCTAAAGTGCATGTCTGGAGTGAAGGTCAAGGTGGAACGGAGGGAAAACGGGAGGAGGCGCGCGGCGACGGGCGGCATGGCTGTTCGGCCTTGCGTTTGGGCTGAAAACGAGGGTTTCGCCATGGCGCGCGGGCCGAAAACGGCGGCTGGGGCACGACCTCAGAAATAAGCTAAGTCCAAGCGTGTGGGAAGACACCGAAGCTAATGTGTATGTCTTGGGTGAAGGGCACGGTGGAATGGAGGGAAAACGACACGGAGGCGCGCGGCGACGGGCGGCATGGCTGTTCGGCCTTGCGTTTGGGCTGAAAACGAGGGTTTCGCCATGGCGCGCGGGCCGAAAACAGCGGCTGGGGCACGGCCTTGGAAATAAGCTAAGTCCAAGCGTGTGGAAAGACACCAAAGCTAATGTGTATGTCTTGGGTGAAGGGCACTGTGGAACGGAGGGAAAACGACACGGAGGCCCGCGGCGACGGGCGGCAGGGCTGTTCGGCCATGCGTCTGGGCTGAAAACAGGTGGTTCGCCATGGCACGCGGGCCGGAAATGGTGGCTGTGGCACGAACCCGAAAATAAACTAAGTCCAAGCATGTGGAAACACACCGAACCTAAAGTGGATGTCTTTGGTGAAGGGCACGGTGGAACGGAGGGAAAACGACACGGAGGCACGCGGCGACGGGCGGCAGGGCTGTTCGGCCTTGCGTATGGGCTGAAAACGAGGGGTTCGCCATGGCACACGGGCCGAAAACGGAGGCTCGGGCACGACCTCCAAAATTAGCTAAGTCCAAGCTTGTGGAAAGACACCGAACCTAAATTGCATGTCTTAAGTGAAGGGCAAGGTGGAACGGAGGGAAAACGGGAGGAGGCGCGCGGCGACGGGCGGCAGGGCTGTTCGGCCTTGCGTTTGGGCTGAAAACGAGGGGTTCGCCATGGCGCACGGGCCGAAAACTGAGGCTGGGGCACGACCCCGAAAATAAGCTAAGTCCAAGCATGTGGAAAGACACCGAACCTAAAGTGCATGTCTTGAGTGAAGGGCACGGTGGAACGGAGGGAAAACGGGAGGAGGCGCGCTGCCACGGGCGGCAGGGCTGTTCGGCCTTGCGTTTGGGCTGAAAACGAGGTGTTCGCCATGGCGCGCGGGCCGAAAACTGAGGCTCGGGCACGACCCCGAAAATAAGCTAAGTCCAAGCATGTGGAAAGACACCGAACCTAAAGTGCATGTCTTGAGTGAAGGGCAAGGTGGAACAGAGGGAAAACGGGAGGAGGCGCGCTGCCACGGGCGGCAGGGCTGTTCGGCCTTGCGTTTGGGCTGAAAACGAGGTGTTCGCCATGGCGCGCGGGCTGAAAACTGAAGTTCGGCCACGGCCGCGAAAACGGGCTAAGTCCAAGCGTGTGGAAAGACACCGAACCTAAAGTGCATGTCTTGAGTGAAGGGCAAGGTGGAACGGAGGGAAAACGGGAGGAGGCGCGCTGCCACGGGCGGCAGGGCTGTTCGGCCTTGCGTTTGGGCTGAAAACGAGGTGTTCGCCATGGCGCGCGGGCTGAAAACTGAGGTTCGGCCACGGCCGCGAAAACGGGCTAAGTCCAAGCGTGTGGAAAGACACCGAACCTAAAGTGCATGTCTTGAGTGAAGGGCAAGGTGGAACGGAGGGAAAACGGGAGGAGGCGCGCTGCCACGGGCGGCAGGGCTGTTCGGCCTTGCGTTTGGGCTGAAAACGAGGTGTTCGCCATGGCGCGCGGGCTGAAAACTGAGGTTCGGCCACGGCCGCGAAAACGGGCTAAGTCCAAGCGTGTGAAAAGACACCGAACCTAAAGTGCATGTCTTGAGTGAAGGGCAAGGTGGAACGGAGGGAAAACGGGAGGAGGCGCGCTGCCACAGGCGGCAGGGCTGTTCGGCCTTGCGTTTGGGCTGAAAACGAGGGGTTCGCCATGGCGCACGGGCCAAAAACTGAGGCTCGGGCACGACCCCGAAAATAAGCTAAGTCCAAGCATGTGGAAAGACACCGAACCTAAAGTACATGTCTTGAGTGAAGGGCACGGTGGAACAGAGGGAAAACGGCTCGGAGGCGCGCTGCCACGGGCGGCAGGGCTGTTCGGCCTTGCGTTTGGGCTGAAAACGAGGGGTTCGCCATGGCGCACGGGCCAAAAACGGATTTTCGGCCACGGCCGCGAAAACGGGCACGTGGAAGGGCATGGGACCCTCCCGTGGTCCCCCCGCGTGAGACGTCGAAGTTCGGGTCGACCCGTGAGGGAAAACGGGTCACGCTAGCGAAACCCCTGATTCTGAGCAAAAACGCTGTGTCCGGCCATCTTAGATGGGTTTCGTGGCGTCCTGGG
>NC_050101.1:17665570-17673070 GCF_902167145.1 Zea mays | reverse complement strand
GATCTCTGGACCTGTGGGTTAGGACCCACACACGCTTTCGATGCACCACTTCAATCTTGTTGGTTGATGTTGATCAAATTGTCTTCATTGGGGTTAGCGGCTAACCCCCTAAACAGAAGCGTTGATATGCACTTAGTGAAGATGCTGCCGACTCTGATCTTGACTAATTAAGAGAGGTTGGAGAATGCCAACTGGACAGGTGCAAGAGGAAAGGGTATAGATAGAAAAGGTAAGCATAGATGGATTAAAGAGAGTAGGGGAGAGAACCCAATTACCTAATTATATGGCACTCACCTGGTAAATTGATGTCATTGCGGACCAAGGGTCACAACACATCAACACTCAGCACAAAGAAGCAAATCAGTCATAACACAAGGACAAACAACATAAGCATACAACCACACACATCTCGTTGCTACACGTTAATGTTAACTAGATGGTGGTCTTTCCTTACCAAGGGGAAACTACTCTAAGGCCATCGAAAGGATAGGGGAATGATAAGACATGCAGGATAGGGGCATGAGCATGATAAAGGATGAAGCTAAAGCATTGTAACCAGCAAGGGAGAGAATGCAATCAAGGTCAGGATAGGTAAAACATCATTCTCAAATCGAGATGGGAAAGATGACATTTCAAAAGGTAGGCATAGGATAAGCATCATGAAAAGATCTAGAGATTACAAAGGTAAGCGAGGTAACAGGCAAAAGCTCACCAAAATATTGAGTTAAGGCAAGACTTGCAACGCGACAGAGGAAAAAGGGAACGAACAAGAGCGAGATGGGTAAGACATCACTCTTGAAATAAAATGGGAGAGGAGGCTTTAAAATGCAGGTGCAAGATAAGCATCATGGTAAAGATCAAGGGATGATAAGGGTTAAGGTGATAACAGACAAACACAATCAAGGATGTATTTTAGACAAAACTTGCAAGGCGTCGAAGAAGGGGGTGCAATCAATGGTGAAGTGGGTGAGGCATTACCCTCGAACAGGGACGGAAAAGAGGAGACTTTAAAAGGTAGGTTCAAAGTAAGCATGAGGGTAAGGGTACGGTATGGATATTACAAGGGTTAAAGGTGATAACGGACAAAAATGTAAGAGAGAAGGTAAATGGGCATAAGAACAAAGGATATAGGTACCACAAAGGATGGAGTTAAGACAAAATCTGCAAATAGAAAAGAAGAGGGTACGTCCAAGGACCAGATAGGTAAACTGCCACTCTTAAATTGAGGTGGAAGAGAGGAGATTTTTTTTAAAGAGAGGGAATAAAGATGAGTGTCAACGCAAGATCGAGGATGACAAGGTGATAGTGATAGCAAATAAAAACACATCAAAGGATGGAATTAAGACAAAATTTGTAAGGCAACAAGGAGTGAAAAGAAATCGAGGGAGAGATAGGTAACTCGCAACTCTCAATCTGGGTTGAAAAAAAGGGAAGGCTTTTAAAGGATAAGTTCAAGGTAAGCATTTAGGTAAAGATATAGATATTACAAGGGTTAAAGGCGATAACGGACAAGGGTGTAAGGGAAGAGGTGAAAGTGCAGGGGAACCAAGGGTACGAGTACAATACAGAATGAAGCTAAGGGAACCAAGGGTACGAGTACAATAAAGAATGAAGCTAAGGCCAGGCTGGCACGTGGCAAATGTGAGGTTATGACCAAAAGGCGGGATAAGTAGAATACCACTCTCAAAATGAGATGAAAGGTTGGAGATTTTAGATAACAGACATAATATAATCACAAGGTAGGATAGAGTGATGAGAAGGGTAAAGGAGACGACAAACAAAACACAACAAATGATAGAGTTAAAACTCGCAGGTGACAAAGAAGAGGATACGACCAAGGGAAAAGTAGGTACAGTACAATGCTCAGATTGAGATGGAAAAGATGATATTTTTAAAGGCTAGTATAAGATAAACCTCAAGGTAAGATATAGAGGAGTTAAGGATAGTTAAGGCAAGACTCGCAAAGTGATGAAGTGGGGAAAACAATCAAGGAAAAGATAAGTGAGATTCTGACATAAGAGTTGAAGTAAAAGTTCATTATCGAAGGAAGTTACAAGGAATTAACGAGATCACCAAGGATGTGCAAAATAAAAATGACCGCTCATGGATTATTAGGAAACAAGGGTGATCAAGGGCACGTTAACTGAAATGTCTTGAATAGTCATTGGGGTATGAAGGTAAGCATACATGAAAATATGAGAGTACGCAAGACTCCAAGGATACGAGCATACCAATACCAAGAGAATAGAAATTGCCAAAAGATAACGACTTAACAACGAAATGGGAAAGGATCTCAAAAGACAGGAAGGTCATGGTCATATAAACTCAACTGTTTAAATAGGCAGCAGAGGTACAAGGGTAAGTACTTTGAATTAAGGGATAAGAATATTAAAAATACAAGGATATGAGCATGTCAATACCAATGGAATAGATATTGTGAAATGATAGCAACTTAACGATGGAAGAGGAAAGAATCCCCAAAAAACAAGAAGGTTATGGTCAGGGGGCATCTACAAAGATGTCGCAAGCACAAGAGTGAGACCAGATCTAATAGATTGAGAGAAGTATAGACCATAGTAGAATAAAATACTTTTGGCAAGAGGGCATATAGGAGCACAACATAGAATTAGTCGAGGTGACTAATATTTTGAAGCAGAATCAAGGATGGGGTGAAGTAATAATCAATAAGTCCTTAAAACGGCCAATGCTACTCTAGGCTAGCGGTCCTACAGTCAGCACGGCCTTTGATACCACTTATGTCACACCCGGTTTTGAAGGTAAACCGAATGTGAACCATGTACGTGCCAGGATCAGTAATTCACATACACAACGATTACATAAATGACTCATCATAGCACAATGCTTCGAATTACAATAAAGAGTAAGTAATATTATTATAGTCTAGAGTCATTTACATAATATAAATCAAAGTACACAGAATTGAAACGTAGCCAACGTAAACAACCCACCATAGGCAGCTGACTGGGGAAGGTCGCTAGCCTAATCCTCAAACTCGTCGAAGTCCTGGAACTCCTGGAGATTCGCCTCGACGCCTTCTTCTTTACCTGAGCATAGATTGCACCAAAGGCAACCTGGTGTTTTGTGAAAGCAAGGGTGAGTACACATCAACGTACTCAGCAAATGTCCCGTTTGGCTGTAGTGGACTAGCTTTATTTGGAGTTAAGGTCAAGCAGTTGCTTTTAGTTGGTCAGGTTATTATTACTCATTGAGAGCTAGGTTTTAACATTAACCCAAGTTATTAACCCAAAGTACCCCTTCCAAACGAAAAGAACACTACTTACCATTACCATAGTCATAACCATCATCCTTGTCACCACCTGTAAACCAATCATCTTTGATCAAGTATCTCTAATCAAAGAGGATCCCAAGGCCGCTCATAACCGTGAGCACGGCTGATATATCAGTTTCTAACCCTCTGCAGAGGTCGCACACTTTACCCATGAGCCGTGATTCCCGTTTTGCCTGGGGATCATGACTCCCCATTGATCACTTCCTAGGTGGTCCGGCAGGGTATCACTACGTAGCCTTTACAAAGATTCCCTAGAGGTCATAGCCGCCCGTTAGGTTTCTCCAGTTTGATAAACACAGTACCTCTCCCCGCAGGAGGGTGACTAACAAAAGCAAAACGAAAGAACTTCGGCACCCAGTCTCGGCAGAGCAAGCACTGTGCCTGGACCCCATTGACGGCACGACGGCGAAGCCACTACACCTCTAGTTCCTCTAATTATTTAGCTAAGGGCGCCCTATTTCACCCTCATGGTTGCACTGTTATCCCGGGTTGTCACTCCCCAAACAGGTCCTTACGGAGAGGCACTCAGGAAACAGCCTGAGCCCCCTAAAGTATCACAGGAACATCATCGGGATAACATCATAGTATCATAAGTATTCACATCATGTTCATTGATTCAAGTAAAGCAATAGCATAATGCTAACCATGATAACCCAAAAGGTAAACAAGGATAAGGTAAATGGAAAGCTAGTCAATCCTTAGGTTTCAATTAAGTAATGCAGGACAATGCATTAAAAGTGAATGGGACATAATGGGTCAGAGGACACTTGCCTTCACCAAATAGATGCTCAGGGTCTTCAGCCTCGTAGAACTCGAAGAGTTCGATCACTTGGTCGCCAAAGCTTGACCATCGATTCCTCGAAGCTCGAAAATGGATCGCAGTCTATTCGCGACGCGAAGCGAAGACGAACAAGCACCAGCAAACAAACATATACATACATAAGAACATTACACCATACAAAGGAAAATATTATAAAAATATGTAATACGGAATATAGCTCGCTTCTACGATCACGTGAGAAAAATGAACGCAACTGTCGGAGCTACGGTCGTCTCTACGCTGAAAAGGTATTGGGTTAGAACATTTAATTCAACATTATTATATCAACTGACCATTCTCAAATGTAAATTAATGCTAGTACCTAGTTCTAACTAACTTAGTATTTTTAATAGTGGATGATTAAACAAATAGTTAATTAATTGACGAGTGATTATAAGCGAACAATTTAATAACGTGCGCGACAACGCGGAAAGACGCGTGACGACACGCGACACTGTGTGGAACAGCGCGCGGACGGCACGCGGAATAACGCACACGGCAGCGTGTGACACACGCGAGTCAACGCGACTACGCGCACGAACAACACGTGAAACAACATGCGCCACACGTGAGAACTACTAAAAAAGATGTCGTGTTTACACTAAGCGAGTATTAAATAAAAAGCATATAAGTTGTCATTAATCTTGTTAACATTTATATTTATAAAAGCACGAGTTAAAACTATAAATTAGATTTAGTTGGGACGCTAATTTAATAAACATTAGTTAAAGAAACATTTAATTAATTAGCCAAAGCATGGACATGATGAAACAATATTTTTAATGTGTAACATAACTGGAAATAAATGGATCAGACGTATAACGCAAAAGTTCGCGCGTAATTAACAAATCATAGATCTAATACGAGCAGCGAGCCACACCAAGAACTCAAAGTGGTAGGCGCACAAGATCCATGTGGGGGCAGTTTTCAATTTGGGGAGGCATGCTGCTATGCATGCACGTGTGACCTGGAGATTTACATGCACTAGTGGGGGTTTGGTCAATGAATTGCATGCGAGGTGGGGACGTGGGGTTCACTAGGTGGTTTCTTTTTCTAATGCAAATGGCAAATGCACGGCAAGGGAATCATGGGAGTGGGAATTCGGCATGCAGATGGGGCCCATAGGGCTGCTTCGCTGGTGCAGTCTGCAGATAGCGCACAGGCAGAGAACATGCAGTGCAGTGAGGTATAAACGAGAGGGTTCGAAGGCTTTTGTGCAGCGACCAGGCGAGCGGTCGCACTTTGTGAGCTCGACGCGGGCGTGTGCAGGCGTGGGCAACCACGCGCTGGACCGAACCAAAGGACAAGCGCGGGGGCTGCATGCCCCTTTTTATTTCTTTTATAAAGATATAGATATACATATATATACCCACATAAATAGATGTATTTGTTCATTTTAGATCATGCCTAGATAACTTAAGTGCGATACTTTCTTTTTCTTTCGAACGTAAACATTGTCAAATTAAGTTTCCTTTAGCAAACAAAAACTATGCTTCGACATGGAATGCAACACACAATTAATTCAAAATAGCACATGTAAAAACCAGATTATCTCCCTTTTTTCGAGGAAAAGGAAAAGAGGAAAAGAAAAAGAAAGTTAACACCTGAATTTGGTGGATATTAGAAAAGAAATTTTATACCCCTAAATTCAGGGTGTTACACGTTCATAGCCACGTTGCTTTTTGATCATTCGATGTCGGCTCTTCCTATCATTGTGAAGCAGAATCCACCAAGTGTTGGATTGTTCACCCACCAATAGGGAACGTGAGCTGGGTTTAGACCGTCGTGAGACAGGTTAGTTTTACCCTACTGATGACCGCGCTGCGATAGTAATTCAACCTAGTACGAGAGGAACCGTTGATTCACACAATTGGTCATCGCGCTTGGTTGAAAAGCCAGTGGCGCGAAGCTACCGTGTGCCGGATTATGACTGAACGCCTCTAAGTCAGAATCCAAGCTAGCAACCGGCGCCTCTGCTCGCCGCCCGCCCCGACCCACGTTAGGGCGTTCGCGCCCCAAGGGCCCGTGCCATTGGCTCAGCCCGCCCGGTCGACGCGCCGCGGCGGGCCGCCTCGAAGCTCCCTTCCCAACGGGCGGCGTGCTGAATCCTTTGCAGACGACTTAAAACGCGACGGGGCATTGTAAGTGGCAGAGTGGCCTTGCTGCCACGATCCACTGAGATCCAGCCCCGCGTCGCACGGATTCGTCCCTCCCCCCACTCTACACAGCGCCCAGCGACTAGGTTTCGAACCAACGGGAGAGGGGCACCGATCTTCCGAACGGAAACGGCCAAGGCGCAGCGTGGCAAGAGGCCGAAAACCGCCGTGAGTTCGTGCACGACCACAAGAAAAGCTAAGTCCCAGCGTGTGGAAAGAAACCGAAGCTCCTACGTATGCCTTGGGTGAAGGGCACGATGGAACGTTGGCGACGGGCGGCAGGGCTGTTCGGCCACGCGTCTGGGCTGAAAACGAGGGGTTCGCCATGGCGCGCGGGCCGCAAACGGCGACCGGGGCACGACCTCGAAAATAGGCTAAGTCCAAGCGTGTGGAATGGAAAGACACCGAAGCTAAGGTGTATGTATGTCTTGAGTGAAGGGCACGGTGGAACGGAGGGAAAACGACACGGAGGCGCGCGACGACGGGCGGCATGGCTGTTCGGCCTTGCGTTTGGGCCGAAAACGATGGGTTCGCCATGGCGCACGGGCCGAAAAATGAGGTTCGGGCACGACCCCGAAAATAAGCTAAGTCCAAGCGTGTGGAAAGGCACTGAAGCTAATATGTATGTCTTGGGTGAAGGGCACGGAGGAACGAAGGGAAAACGGCACGGAGGCGCGCGGCGACGGGCGGTAGGGCTGTTCGGCCTTGCGTCTGGGCTGAAAACGAGGGGTTCGCCATGGCGCATGGGCCGAAAACTGAGGCTCGGGCACGACCTTGAAAATAAGCTAAGTCCAAGCGTGTGGAATGGAAAGACACCGAAGCTAAGGTGTTTGTATGTCTTGAGTGAAGGGCACGGTGGAACGAAGGGAAAACGACACGGAGGCACGCGACGACGGGCGGCATGGCTGTTCGGCCTTGCGTCCTGGCTGAAAACGAGGTGTTCGCCATGGCGCACGGGCCGAAAACTGAGGCTCGGGCACGAACTCGAAAATAAGCTAAGTCCAAGCGTGTGGAAAGACACGGAACCTAAAGTGTATGTCTTTGGTGAAGGGCACAGTGGAACGGAGGGAAAACGACACGGAGGCACGCGACGAACTGAGGCTCCGGCGACGGGCGGCAGGGATGTTCGTCCTTGCGTTTGGGCTGAAAACGAGGTGTTCGCCATGGCGCGCGGTCCGAAAACAACGGTTGGCCCACGGTCCGAAAACGGGCTA
>NC_050101.1:17653070-17655570 GCF_902167145.1 Zea mays | reverse complement strand
TGTGGAAAGACACGGAACCTAAAGTGTATGTCTTTGGTGAAGGGCACAGTGGAACGGAGGGAAAACGACACGGAGGCACGCGACGAACTGAGGCTCCGGCACGGAGGCGCGCGGCGACGGGCGGCAGGGATGTTCGTCCTTGCGTTTGGGCTGAAAACGAGGTGTTCGCCATGGCGCGCGGTCCGAAAACAACGGTTCGGCCACGGTCCGAAAACGGGCTAAGTCCCAGCGTTTGGAAAGACACCGAACCTAAAGTGCATGTCTCGAGTGAAGGTCAAGGTGGAACGGAGGGAAAACGGGAGGAGGCGCGCGGCGACTTGCGGCATGGCTGTTCGGCCTTGCGTTTGGGCTGAAAATGAGGGTTTCGCCATGGCGCGCGGGCCGAAAACGGCGGCTGGGGCACGGCCTCGGAAATAAGCTAAGTCCAAGCGTGTGGAAAGACACCGAAGCTAATGTGTATGTCTTGGGTGAAGGGCACGGTGGAACGGAGGGAAAACAACACGGAGGCGCGCGGCGACGGGCGGCATGGCTGTTCGGCCTTGCGTTTGGGCTGAAAACGAGGGTTTCACCATGGGGCGCGGGCCGAAAACGGCGGCTGGGGCACGGCCTCGGAAATAAGCTAAGTCCAAGCGTGTGGAAAGACACCGAAGCTAATGTGTATGTCTTGGGTGAAGGGCACAGTGGAACGGAGGGAAAACGACACGGAGGCCTGCGGCGACGGGCGGCAGGGCTGTTCGGCCATGCGTCTGGGCTGAAAACAGGTGGTTCGCCATGGCGCGCGGGCCGGGAATGGTGGCTGTGGCACGAACCCGAAAATAAACTAAGTCCAAGCATGTGGAAACACACCGAACCTAAAGTGGATGTCTTTGGTGAAGGGCACGGTGGAACGGAGGGAAAATGACACGGAGGCACGCGGCGACGGGCGGCAGGGCTGTTCGGCCTTGCATATGGGCTGAAAACGAGGGGTTCGCCATGGCGCACGGGCCGAAAACGGAGGCTCGGGCACGACCTCCAAAATTAGCTAAGTCCAAGCTTGTGGAAAGACACCGAACCTAAAGTGCATGTCTTAAGTGAAGGGCAAGGTGGAACGGAGGGAAAACGGGAGGAGGCGCGCGGCGACGGGCGGCAGGGCTGTTCGGCCTTGCGTTTGGGCTGAAAACGAGGGGTTCGCCATGGCGCACGGGCCGAAAACTGAGGCTGGGGCACGACCCCGAAAATAAGCTAAGTCCAAGCATGTGGAAAGACACCGAACCTAAAGTGCATGTCTTGAGTGAAGGGCACGGTGGAACGGAGGGAAAACGGGAGGAGGCGCGCTGCCACGGGCGGCAGGGCTGTTCGGCCTTGCGTTTGGGCTGAAAACGAGGTGTTCGCCATGGCGCGCGGGCCGAAAACTGAGGCTCGGGCACGACCTCGAAAATAAGCTAAGTCCAAGCATGTGGAAAGACACCAAACCTAAAGTGCATGTCTTGAGTGAAGGGCAAGGTGGAACGGAGGGAAAACGGGAGGAGGCGCGCTGCCACGGGCGGCAGGGCTGTTCGGCCTTGCGTTTGGGCTGAAAACGAGGTGTTCGCCATGGCGCGCGGGCCAAAAACTGAGGCTCGGGCACGACCTCGAAAATAAGCTAAGTCCAAGCATGTGGAAAGACACCAAACCTAAAGTGCATGTCTTGAGTGAAGGGCAAGGTGGAACGGAGGGAAAACGGGAGGAGGCGCGCTGCCACGGGCGGCAGGGCTGTTCGGCCTTGCGTTTGGGCTGAAAACGAGGTGTTCGCCATGGCGCGCGGGCTGAAAACTGAGGTTCGGCCACGGCCGCGAAAACGGGCTAAGTCCAAGCGTGTGGAAAGACAACGAACCTAAAGTGCATGTCTTGAGTGAAGGGCAAGGTGGAACGGAGGGAAAACGGGAGGAGGCGCGCTGCCACGGGCGGCAGGGCTGTTCGGCCTTGCGTTTGGGCTGAAAACGAGGTGTTCGCCATGGCGCGCGGGCTGAAAACTGAGGTTCGGCCACGGCCGCGAAAACGGGCTAAGTCCAAGCGTGTGGAAAGACACCGAACCTAAAGTGCATGTCTTGAGTGAAGGGCAAGGTGGAACGGAGGGAAAACGGGAGGAGGCGCGCTGCCACGGGCGGCAGGGCTGTTCGGCCTTGCGTTTGGGCTGAAAACGAGGTGTTCGCCATGGCGCGCGGGCTGAAAACTGAGGTTCGGCCACGACCGCGAAAACGGGCTAAGTCCAAGCGTGTGGAAAGACACCGAACCTAAAGTGCATGTCTTGAGTGAAGGGCAAGGTGGAACGGAGGGAAAACGGGAGGAGGCGCGCTGCCACAGGCGGCAGGGCTGTTCGGCCTTGCGTTTGGGCTGAAAACGAGGGGTTCGCCATGGCGCACGGGCCGAAAACTGAGGCTCGGGCACGACCCCGAAAATAAGCTAAGTCCAAGCATGTGGAAAGACACCGAACCTAAAGTGCATGTCTTGAGTGAAGGGCACGGTGGAACGGAGGGAAAAC
>NC_050101.1:17628070-17643070 GCF_902167145.1 Zea mays | reverse complement strand
AAGGTGGAACGGAGGGAAAACGGGAGGAGGCGCGCTGCCACAGGCGGCAGGGCTGTTCGGCCTTGCGTTTGGGCTGAAAACGAGGGGTTCGCCATGGCGCACGGGCCGAAAACTGAGGCTCAGGCACGACCCCGAAAATAAGCTAAGTCCAAGCATGTGGAAAGACACCGAACCTAAAGTGCATGTCTTGAGTGAAGGGCACGGTGGAACGGAGGGAAAACGGCTCGGAGGCGCGCTGCCACGGGCGGCAGGGCTGTTCGGCCTTGCGTTTGGGCTGAAAACAAGGGGTTCGCCATGGCGCACGGGCCAAAAACGGATTTTCGGCCACGGCCGCGAAAACGGGCACGTGGAAGGGCACGGGACCCTCCCGTGGTCCCCCCGCGTGAGACGTCGAAGTTCGGGTCGACCCGTGAGGGAAAACGGGTCACGCTAGCGAAACCCCTGATTCTGAGCAAAAACGCTGTGTCCGGCCATCTTAGATGGGTTTCGTGGCGTCCTGGGAAAATACCCTGGTTTTCTGAAGGCTGAACTCCCCGAAGTCCTGGGAGGGGGTATGCCCCTCAGGTATAGTAGGGGGTAGGGAACTCGTGCAGCCGAAACCCGGGCGGAACGCTGCTGAAACCATAGTGTTTCCAGCGTCTCCTCCAGGTCTCCTCGGCCGAGCCCCGCACCCCCTCGCGGCCTAGCCGTGGCCGGTCGGCACCCTACCGCGCCCAGCTCCAGCTGGCGCTGTTGGCTGCCTGGCCGGCCATGGTTCGGCCGTGACGCAGCCACGACCGGCTATGGCTGGCTAGCGCCGGCCAGACGCCCTGGACGAGTGGCTGCACTGTGGGATGGCCCGTTGCTCGATGCGTTTCCCGTTTCTCCCGTGCTCGGTGGACCTTCGGTCGCCGTCCTCGCAAGCAGACCCGCCGCGCCCAGCGCGGAGGGATGCTTTGGATGGCTCGACCGTAGCGGCTACGCTGGCGCATGAGTTGTCTTGGACCCGTGACTGCTTGGAGGACCCCCGCTGCCGTGCGGCCGACTCCCGGTGCCCGTGTCCCATCGTTCGTGCGGGCATCCTGTGCCTGCTGCGTTGAGAAGTGCTTGCGTGCTGCTACCTGTCGGTGTTTTGGGTCCGACCGCACACCCGGGGTTGCCCCTCAAGGTGTTTTAGGAGTAGGAAGGTGACGACAACTGTAGCAAAATGGTTCGTGCCGATCACACGAGAGACAGTGGACAAGGTTTACAGGTTCGGGCCGCTTGGAGATGCGTAACACCCTACGTCCTGGTGAGTATGCTTGGTGGATATGATTACAAGAGAGCTCTCTGATTAAGAATACAGAGAGTTGGTGTAGGTGGCTAAGTAATGGATCGATCGTTCTGAAGGGGTGCCCCCTAGGCCTTATATACTCGACCGTGGGGCAGTACACATGATGAGATAACAACGAGTGGCTAAAAGATAGTGAACCTCTCGAGATTATCCTCTACGTATCTCTCGCCGACTTATCCTCACGCGGCTCCGTTACATGGAGGCCCCGACGCGGGAAAGTCGGATTTTTGTTACGGCCAATGGCTCGGCGCTATGGACCGTCCGGGTTTGCACCAATCCGGCCCCGTGTCGCCTTGCGTTGCTGGTCGTCTTTCCCCAGGCCCACGAAAGAATAACCTTACGATTTATTGGGCCCTTCGGCCTTTCGTGAGGTCCTTTACTCTTTTGGTGGACCCGGGGGATATCTATCCCCCACAAGCCCCCGATCTTTGGGTTAATTTAGAGGTAATCAACCCGAAGATCCCAGGTCCAGCTTGTAGGTGATTTGAAGAAAGATGACTCCTTGCTGTTCTCTCCTGCTTTGATTACTTGTTGACCTGAACCTAGCTTTGTGCCTGTGCCTTAGAGATCGGCATTCCTGTTTGTTGGACTCTGAACCTTATTGGGTGCACCGGAGGTGCACCCAATGGGTGTAGCCCCCGAGCTTCGAGTAGATTTTAGAAAATAATCTACTCGAAGGTCTTCATTAGAAATTACTCCCATTTGTGTTTCCTTATTCCAGTTGAGGATTGGCTTCTTAATCTTGTTTTATGCCCTTAGAAATTGGTGCTATCCCGGCTTAGAGTGACAATCCATGGGGTGCACCGAAGGTGCACCCAATGGGTGTAGCCCCCGACCTTCAAGTGGATTTTTTTGAGGATAATTCGCTTGAAGGTCTTCTTTTTGTGTCCTTTTGCTGAAGAATACTCTTTCTGCTTATAAAAAAGTTGGCATGATGTCATCCGTGCTATGTCATCAATATTATGCTTCGGAGGTCAGCATGTGTTTTGTCTTTTGCAACTGAATTTGCAATCCTTCCATATCTTGCTGAGTAGCATAGTGTATTTGCTCTGCGACTGATTGGACGTTCGATGGACGTTCTCTGTCTAATCTTCAAGTCATGTCTGTCGACCATATTTTGCACTCTGCTGACTATATTTGGCTTCCCTTTAACTCTTGTTGATATCTCATTTTTGTCTTGAGGCATTCACTGCATGCTCTGCACAGATGTGACCATTTTGAAAAATATACTGACAATTCCTGGGCGTCCCCCCCCAATGGGTGTGGGCAAGGGACGGCTTGGTACGCTGAGTGTTTTAACCGGCTGCTTCTGAGTTGTAATGTGATGGGACGGCGAGTGTAATCATATCCTTTGCGCTGTTGACTGGAGTCCCAATGGGTGTGGTACTGCATGAAACGGCGTCAGCCGCCTGACGTGTCTTCGGACGGGTGGAAGTGCATATTGAATGCTTTGCGACTGTTCAGTGACCGCGGTTGGAGGTGAGCGGTTGCCTTTCTCTTCTATAAATAACGCTGTTACCCTTCTGGTTTCTTCACATCTCTTTGCTATTCCTTACTGCCTCCTTCTTTTCTTTCCCGCCTGCTTCCACCATGGGAAAGGACAACAAGCGCAAACGTGAGCCGACTCCTCCGTCTGAGGACTTCGGCGACTCGGAGTACTCGGAGGAGGAGTTCTCCTCCGAGTCCGAGAGGTCCCCGGCCCCCGTCTCTCTCCCGGCGTCGTCCGATGACTCGGACGATTCCCGGGGGTTAGCCGCGGAGGTCTGGTCGTACATCCGGGCCGTCGAGCGTTCCGGGCTCGAGGGCTCGGATGAGTCCGAGTACTCCTCGGAGGAGGAGGACTCGGACGACGGCGGCGAGGGCGGGGACGAGGACGACGACGACGACGGTGACGACGACGACGACGACGATGACGACGACGACGACGACGACGACGACGGCGGCAGTGGCGGGGGCTGCACAAGGGGCGGCGGCGGGGGCGGCGCCAAGTGCGGCGGCGGCGGCAGGGGCAGGGCCAGTGGCTAGATGCCACTGGTCCTTTTAAATATTAGTATAGATTAGAAGTAGTATAGTTAGATAATGTAGTAGTATTAGTAATGTAGAGTAGTATAGTGTAGTGTAGTAGTAGTAGTAGTAGAAATAGGGAAGTATCAACTCATAATGAGTTGATTTGTAAATGTTGTCACTTCCCTTGAATGAAGAACGAGTTTGGTTTCCCTTTGATGAATCGTTTCGTTTGACTGTGAATCTGAGTCTTTTGAGGCCGTAGCCGAACAGCTTGATCGTTTTATTGATGCTTCCAAGCAATATTGCAGTCTGTATCAATGTTTTTAGAAGTAATGCCGAGTGATCGGAAGTCGCCGTCGACATTTTAGAAGTAATGCCGAATGATCGGAAGTCGCCGTCGACATTTTAGAAGTAATGCCGAGTAGTTGAACCCCAGATCGTCGCTTTAGAGGCAACGCCGAGTGTCTAAGTAGTGACTTCGGCATTTTAGAGGCAATGCCGAGCAATTAGACTTGAGGTAAGCGTTTTAGAGGCAACGCCGGGTGATTAAGTAGTGACTTCGGCATTTTAGAGGTAATGCCGAACAATTTAGCTCAAGGTCAGCGTTTTAGAGGCAACGCCGAGTGATTGAGGGTCAACGTTGGTATTTCTAGAAGTAACACCGAACGGTTGAACCCAAGGTCAGTGTTTTAGAGGCAACACCGAGTTATTGAACTCGAGATCAGCATTTTAGAGGCAACGCCGAGTGAGTGAAGGTCAACGTCGGCATTTTTAGAAGTAATGCCGAGTGACTAAACTCGAGATTAGCGTTTTAGAGGCAACGCCGAGTGACTGAATAGTAACGTCGGCATTTTAGAGGCAACGCCGAGTTATTGAGCTCGAGGTCAGCGTTTTAGAGGCAACGCCGAGTGATTGAAGGTCAACGTCGGCATTTTAGAAGTAATGTCGAGTGATTAAACTCGAGATCAGCGTTTTAGAGGCAACGCCGAGTGACTGAGTAGTGACGTCGGCGTTTTAGAGGCAACACCGAGTTATTTGAGATCGAGATCAGCGTTTTAGAGGCAACGCCGAGTGACTGAATAGTAACGTCGGCATCTAGAGACAACGCCGAATTATTTTGAGGATTAACACCCGAGTGAAGAGATGGCCCACCAGTTTTTGGAAATAACTGCCGAATGACCACGTGGCATGCTGGGCTTTCGGAAATGGCTGCCGAGTGATGACTGGGCACTTTTTGAAACGGTATCTGGTCCGAGAATATCCCATAAGAGTTGCACTTTTAGCCGCCTTTGCTTTCCACGCCCTAGTTTTTGCATTCCTGCTTCCAAATCCTCTCTGCGCTTGCCTCCAATTTGCTTGCTGGTGAAATCGAAATGGCTCCCAAGAGGAAAATCGCGAGTTCTTCTGCTGTGGTGATTCCCCCAATTGATCCCAACAGCCAGTTGCCTTTCGCAGGTAACCACATGTCCATCATCTCTGAAACCGAACTTCTTCACCTCGTGTCCATCGGGGTTCTTCCTCCGCGGGAACTCTGTTCTTGGCGGATTTGCCACGGGACTACGGTCCCGACGGAGGATACTCACGAGTCTGTGGTTTACGCTCCCTTTCTTCTCCGTGGCCTTGGCCTTCCTATTTCTCCCTTTTTCCGTGGTCTTCTTGATTTCTACCACATCAACCTAACCCATCTGAACCCTAATTCAATTCTACAAATTTCTATCTTCGTCCACTTATGTGAGGCCTTCCTTGGCGTGCTGCCGCATTTTGGATTGTGGAAACATCTGTATCATTGTCGCCCTGGGATGGCCGGGGGACAACATCAGTTGGTTGGAGGTGCCAGCTTGGAGATGCGCCGGGGACGGAAAACTGAGTATCTTGAAATCCCCCTTAAGGACAGCATCAAGGGATGGCGCCTGGAATGGTTTATAGTTGATAACAATGGAAATTCCCTCCCCCCGGTCAGGAAGACAGCCAGATGTTCGCACTCCGAGCTGGACCGAGTCTCCTACAGACGAAGAGGTGGCTGAGGCCAGTGTGCTGCTAGCTGAAGTTGGGCTATTGAAAGAGAGGGGTTTAACTGCTGAGGCTATAGTTGCTGACTTTGTGTTCAAGAACATTCAGCCACTGAAAGACAGGGTCTACCCAGCTTATCTGTATCAAGGGCTAGCCGACCCGACTCGAGTTACCAATAGAAGAATCCCTTCTGTTGACTTGGTGAGCCGACTGGAGATGATTCTTAGAGGCAAAGTATCCAATGTTGGTGCTCCAGTGGCGTATTCAGCCTGGAATCTGCCTCCTGCCAAGGCCTTCACTCGTTTCGTGTCAAACCCACCTTCAACTGATGGCAATTTGGGCCTTAGAACGCGGCCCTCTGATGAGGAGGTTAGTGCTTTGGTTGCTTCACTTGGGAAAATCCCTGATGATGAGAGACAAACCCATTTCGAGGTACCTTTGGATCCTACTGATGCTGAAATAAACGCCGTGCTTGACATGTTGGCTGAAGATTCTTCTGACGCTATTCCTGCTGAGACATTGGCAGTGGCACCTCTCCCAGAGGTCGGTATAATCTTGGATGCTCAGAGACCTGTCCGTGCTCGCTCGAGGCGTCCCCGCCGAACCATTCAGACTGATCTTTCTGTTGATGAGCCGAAAAAGAAGAAGAGACGTATTCGGCGAGTATCTAGTTTGGATCAGGGTGCTGGTCCTTCGGTTCCCAATGATGAGGAGGTTCCTGCGCCTGAACTTGCTGATGCTGATCCCAATGGGTGTGGTATGACTGCTGCTGATCCCAATGGGTGTGGTATGACTGCTGCTGATCCCAATGGGTGTGGTCCATCTGTTGCTGATCCCAATGGGTGTGTTGCCAGTGTTGCTGATGAAGACGACGAAGAGGAAGAAGATGAGGTTCCTCTGATTCGGAAGAATAGTCGGCAATTCCTCGCCAGTGGGGAAAGTAGTGGGGTTCCTTCTCCGGCTTTGTCTGCTCTTGTTGGTCTGCAGAACATATCCCTGGCCGACTTTGATCAGACTCTCGAGGACATGGTCCCAGAGGATTTGTTATCGGGGCCAGTGGATGATGATGCAGCGGAAGCTTGTGGTGCTGTGCCGGATGCTGGGTTGAGGTCGTCCCGCGCCTCGTCAACCTTAGAGCGTGGTTTCGAGGGTCGGGGTGCTGACTTGGACTGTCCTGATTTCATGGAAGTAACCGAGGGTCCGTCAACCTTAGAGGTGGTTACTGCAGAGAGTTTGGACCTTAAAGCTAGTGCTGACACATGTCCAGCCCCCGAGGGTGTCATCGGGGATGACTTAGCTCAGGTGAAGGGTGCAAGCCACTGCCCAGCCCCCGAGGGTTCTGCCGGGGATAATCCAGCTCAGGTGGGCAGTGCCAGCCACAATCCAGCTCCCGAGGGTGCCCAAACGGGGACTCCTTCCGGCACTTCCATGGACGTTCACGCAGGGTCACCTCCACGCTCTAGCTGCATGGTGGTGGCTCAAACTTTGGACCAGGGCGTCGCTTTAGAGGACAGCGTCCCCACTGATCGAGTGTCTGGCTCTGGTGAAGGCGCTGAACTGATTCCCACTGTTCCGTTGCAAGCTGCTTCGGGTGATGACCTTGTGCCTGGTTATCATCTGACTTCTTCTGATTTGGGGATCCCTTCGTTCTTCTCCAACCTCCAGGTACTGTGCCATTTCTTAGTTTGATTTTTACACTGCATGAACTTCTGCCATTGTGCTCATCTGTTCTTCTCATCAGGCTTTGGTGGACGGGATGACCAGCCAGCTGAAATTGCATGGTGCTCCTATCCCAGAAGTAGCTTCATCCTTTTCATGTTGGAATCCGGTGTCTCTTCATCGCCGTGTATCCGAGTTGGAGGCGACTAACGCTGGTTAGTGCCCCTTTTTTTTTTCTTTTCTTCACGCTTGATGTAGGCTGTTTTACCTTCTGACCTCGTTTTATGTGATTATCCTTTGCTAGGAATGACTCGACAGATTGCGCTTCTTGAGGAAAAACATTCTCAAGAACGAGCTGAACTGTCTCAGCGATGCACTGATCTTGAGGAAAAGTACTCTCAAGGTCAGATTGAGCTGAGTCAGGTCTCTGCCGCCTTGGATGATGCTAATGCGTTGAGCTCTTCACTGCATGCTCAGCTTGACTGTGAAAAGGTGATATACGAAACTGCGTTTTTGTCTTGCTGCACTCCTATTGTTTGCCCGGTCTTCTGAAGGAATTGATTTGTGCTTGCAGGAGGAAAAACGTATCCTTGCCGCTTCTCGTGACAATCTTGATAGGTTGTATCGAGATTCTAGCAACTCGTTGACTATTCTGGAGAGGAGTCATCGCTTTTCCATGGAGGAGTTGAACAATCTTCGCTATAAGCTGCAGGAGTCCTTGGATGATGTGATTTGCCTTCGGGAGTTGATATCAGCTAAGGACGTTGTCATCAAGAATCTGCGTGCTTCCAAGAAATCTATTACCCAGGAGCTAGAGGCTGCTCAGTTGGCTGTCAAGGCTGCTGAAGAGACTTCCAATACTCTGAGAGCCCAGCGCGATAGGGCCATGGATAAGGCCATTCGAGCGGGACAAATTCTGATGAGGAGGCCTGGCGTGGTCGTTCCTGAAGATATAAGGGCCGACGTGAACGCTGCCCCTGATTCCTCGAGTCGTCCTTCCTCGTCGACTGTTCCTGGAAAAGACATTGCAAAATAGAGGAAACATTTCGCGTGCTCCGAGCGCGCGGTTTGCATGATCGAACACTTGTTAGAGGACACCGGTTTATTTAAACAACATAATTGTTCACTCATTGTATTAGAATTTTTTACTTAATGAGTTTGGTAGTTATGACACATGATGACTATGAGCTTTGTCTGTGGGATATGGAAATCATCCCATGAGTTAAATAATCGAGAGCATGTTGCATTGGTTTTAAGTAGACGCCAACCGGAGTTGATTGCTTCGTTAGCTGGGCATAGTGGTCACCCCGAGTTAAGTAAGCGTGAGCATGTCGCACCGCCTTAAGTCGCTGCCGACTTAAGTCGATTGCTCCGTTAGCAGGGCATAGTGGTCACCCCGAGTTAAGTAAGCGTGAGCATGTCGCACCGCCTTAAGTCGCTGCCGACTTAAGTCGATTGCTCCGTTAGCAGGGCATAGTGGTCACCCCGAGTTAAGTAAGCGTGAGCATGTCGCACCGCCTTAAGTCGCTGCCGACTTAAGTCGATTGCTCCGTTAGCAGGGCATAGTGGTCACCCCGAGTTAAGTAAGCGTGAGCATGTCGCACCGCCTTAAGTCGCTGCCGACTTCAGTCGATTGCTCCGTTAGCAGGGCATAGTGGTCACCCCGAGTTAAGTAAGAATGTAAGTCAACCGTAAACAAATTGAGTATCCTTGAAACCTTTTCTTTATTGATAACATATTTCCACTTTACAGAGTACACCATCATTATCCCAGCAGTTTTGAGGTACGGCTAAGGATAAAACTTTCTCAAGTGTTCTATGTTCCAAGAGTTCCCGACTTCCGTGCCATCCATCTGAGTGAGGCGGTATGATCCGGGCCGAGTGACTTCTGCTACTATGAAGGGTCCTTCCCATAAAGGTGATAACTTGTGTCGTCCTTCTCCCGTTAGAATTCGGCGAAGGACGAGCTCCCCTACTGAAAAGGATCGTTGCCGCACAGCCTTGTCGTGATAGCGCCTTAGAGTCTGCTGGTATCTTGCTGATTGGATTACTGTGTTTAACCGTTCTTCCTCGAGTACGTCTATGTCCTCCAGTCTGGTAGTCTCAGCTTCTGCTATACTCTCAAATATCAGCCTTGGCGCCCCAAACCTGAGATCAGCCGGCAATACTTCCTCCGACCCATAGACCATGAAGAAAGGAGTGTTCCCATGCAAGGCTCGGCTAGGCTGTGTTCTTAGGCTCCAAACAACATAAGGTAATTCCCTTATCCACTTTCCTGCGAACTTTTCATTCTTATCGAAAATCTTCTTCCTGAGTGCATCTAATATCATCCCGTTGGCTCGCTCAACCTGCCCGTTGGCTCTTGGATGAGCTACAGACGCATACTTGATTTGAATGCTCTTTTGCTCGCAGAAATCAAAGAATTCTGAACTCGTGAAGTTAGATCCTAAATCAGTTATGATGCTGTTTGGTATCCCGAATCTGAATATTATATCTTGTATAAATTCCACAGCCTTGGCAGAGGTTAAGGAGGCGATGGGCTTGAATTCTATCCATTTAGTGAACTTGTCAATCGCTACCAATACATGGGTATATCCCCCTTGAGCTTTCTTGAAAGGTCCAATCATATCCAGCCCCCAGCATGCAAAAGGCCAAGTTACTGGTATGGTCTGCAGCTGCTGTGCTGGCAGGTGTTGTTGCTTTGACAAGTATTGGCAAGCTTCGCACCTCTGAACTAACTCGGCTGCGTCATTCTTTGCTGTTGGCCAATAGAATCCTGACCTGAAGACCTTCCCGACTAGTGTTCTGGAGGCTGCATGTATCCCACACTGCCCGGCATGGACTTCCTCCAGAAGTTGCTTTCCAGTGGATGGAAGAATACACTTCATGAAGACGCCTGATGCACCCCTTCTGTATAATGTCTCCCCAATAAGTGTATAGTGAGCCGACTGTCTTGCAATGCGCTCTGCCGAGTTCTTGTCGTCTGGTTCTTCTTCATTCCTTATGTACTTAATGATTGGCCTTCTCCAGTCATCGGGATCTGACTCGGGTTGATCTATAATGTTGCACTCTTCTAGTTGATCCTTTGAGATACTTGGCTGCAGTATTTCTTGCACAAAAACCCCAGGAGGAGCCTGAGTTCGACTGGACCCCAGCTTGGACAGTACATCGGCTGCCGTGTTCCGATCTCTTTCCACATGATGAAATTCTAGACCCTCGAATTTATCCTCCAGCTTTCGGACGGCAGTGCAGTACCTTCCCATCAAATCATTTGAGCAATCCCATTCTTTATTTATCTGGCTGATGACTACCAGAGAATCCCCATATACCATCAATCTTTTGACGCCCAATGATATGGCGATATTCAATCCATGGATCAAAGCTTCATACTCGGCTGCATTATTGGAGGCCGGGAATAGCAACTGGAGAGCGTACTTGAGGTGTTCGCCCCCAGGTGCAGTGAAGAGAATCCCCGCTCCTGCTCCCTGCAGCTTCAGTGAACCATCAAAATACATTCGCCACACTTCTGCAGTCTCCGGGTTGTCTGGTACTTGCTGCTCAGTCCACTCTGATACGAAATCCACCAGTGCTTGAGTTTTGATGGCAGTGCGAGGTCGGAACTCAATGTCATGAGATCCCAACTCACAAGCCCACTTGGCTATTCGACCGATGGCTTCCTTGTTGTGAAGTATATCCCCTATTGGAAAACTTGTGACTACTATGACTTTGTGATCATCAAAGTAGTGACGCAGCTTGCGGGCAGTTAGAAGTACTGCATACAATAACTTCTGAACTTGAGAGTACTTTTTCTTTGAGGGGCCAAGGACTTCACTGATGAAGTAGACAGGATGTTGCACTGGATAGGCATGCCCTTCTTCTACTCGCTCGACTACCAACGCGGTGCTTACCACGTGAGTCGTGCAAGAGATGTACAATAGCAAATCTTCAGCTGGTTGAGTCGATGTAGCTCGCCGAGGTGGTTTCAGTACTGGCGGTGTTGTCAAGAATTTTTTCAGAGCATCTAGAGCTTCTTGTGCTTCTGAAGTCCACTGAAATTTATCCACCTTCTTGAGTAACTTGTAAAACGGCAAACCTCTTTCCCCCAGTCTGGATATAAATCTGCTTAAAGCTGCCATGCATCCAGTAAGTCGCTGAACCTTCTTCTGCGATCGAGGTGCTTCCATCTTCATGATAGCTTCAATCTTATCCGGATTAGCCTCAATTCCTCGGTGGCTGACAATAAACCCGAGCAACTTTCCGGCTGGTACCCCAAAGACACATTTCTCGGGATTAAGCTTCCATCTATACCGCCTCAGGCTGTTGAAAACCAGTTGCAAATCTTCGATGAAGTCTTTTGAGTCCTGTGTTTTGATCACCACGTCATCCACATAAGCCTCCACACGCTTGCCCCAGTGATCGGCTAAGCATGTTTGAAATGCTCTCTGGTAAGTCGCTCCAGCGTTTTTGAGGCCAAACGGCATGGAGGTATAACAGAAAGCTCCAAATGGAGTAATGAATGCCGTTTTTTCTTCATCTTCTTTTGCCAGACTGATCTGATGGTACCCGGAATAGCAATCCAAGAAAGACAGCATAGAACACCCAGCGGTGGAGTCCACCACCTGATCTATCCTCGGGAGCCCAAAGGGATCCTTCGGACAGTGTTTGTTGAGATCGGTATAATCAACACACATGCGCCAGTCCACTTTATTCTTTTTGAGTACAAGAACAGGATTGGCTAACCACTCGGGATGCAATACTTCTCTAATGAATCCAACCGCAACCAAGCGAGCTAACTCGGCGCGGATGGCTTCCCTCTTATCAGGCGTGAAACGACGTAATTTCTGTCGAATCGGCCTCGCCTGGGGAAAAACCTTCAGTTTGTGCTCGGCCAGTTCTCTCGGGACTCCCGGCATATCCGCAGGTTGCCATGCGAATACATCTCGGTTATCTTGCAGAAACTGGACGAGCGCGCTTTCCTATTTGTCATCCAAACTGGAGCTGATGATGGCCGTCTTGCGCTCATCAGCGAACCCCAGGTTGATCCTCTTGGTTTCTTCAGTCGGCCGCATAGAGGTCGCGGTCTGAGCTTCATTTGCTGGTATTGCGAGGTCCTCCTCAGGCTTAGAGTTCGCCACGGCGGAGGGAGCTGTTGATGGCTTGGCGGTGAGGGCTGCTTGAATAGCCATTCGGAAACAATCTGCGGCGCCTTGGAAGTCGGCGCGCACAGTTATGATCCCTTGTGGCCCTGGCATCTTCAGTATCATGTTTGTGTAATGAGGAATGGCCATGAACTTGGCCAATCCTGGCCTCCCGATGATGGCGTTGTACCCGCAGTCGAAGTTTGCCACTTCAAACCTCAGGAACTCGGTCCTGTAGTTCTCCGGAGTTCTGAAGGTGACTGGCATGTAGATGTGGCCCAGCGGGTATTCCCCTTCCGTCGGCACGATGCCGAAGAAAGGAGTGTCCGACTCGTGGAGTTCTTTGAGGTGAACTCCCAAGCCTTGGAGTGTCCGGGGGAAGGTGATGTTGATGCTGCTTCCCCCGTCCACTAACACCTTCTTCACCCGGCTTTCTCGGATCACCGGATCGACGAGAAGCGGGTACTTGCCCGGGTGGTCGAAGTTGAGCCATTGATCCGCCCGAGTGAAGGTGATCGGGTGCTCCGACCACCGGTATGGAGCGGGAGGGCCGGTGGTCGCCACCAGTATTTGGCGATTGTTGAGCTTTTGTTGTCTTTTGCTTTCCTGCGATCCGTGTCCGCCGAAGATGACGTTGACCTCCCTGTCAACGCGTGGAAAAGCTGCTCCTCCTCCTCCCTCCTCCGGCCGATGAGGTTGTCGTGGTTCATCTGGTCCTCCCCTCGGCGGAGGAGGAGGTAGAGGTTGGAAGGGTCGGCCGTGTCCGACGGAATGCTTGAAGTCTCGGCAGTTACGAAGAGTGTGGCGCATGTCCTTGTGGTATGGGCACTGGGCGTCGAGGATGTCGTCCAGCGTACGTTCGCCTCCTCGAGGTCCTCCTCGAGCGCGGGCGGCAGGTGGTCCGGCGGCGTGTACTTCTTCGCGTGGCCTCTTCTCCCATCGCTTGTCAGGTTGCTGGTTCGCGTCGCGCCGTGGTGCTGCCGGCGCGGGCTTTGCTCCTCCAATGAGGTCCTGGGCTCGCTCGTCGGCGGTGATGTAGAGGTCGGCTTCCCGGAACAGCTCCTCGGAGGTAGTTGGCGCCTTCTGTAGTATGGCTCGGACAAAAGCCGAGTCATTGGATCCTCGGTAGAAGTCCTCGATCACGGCCGCCTCCGTGACTTCGGGTATACGATTTCTCATGGTTTGAAATCTTTTGAGGTACGAACGGAGAGTTTCGTCCCCCCGACGCTTGATAGATTTGAGGTCCCATGGTTGCGCCGGCTTGTCGGAGAGGGACTGGAAGTTGGCGGTGAAGCGCCGACTGAAGTCGCCCCAGACGTCGATGCAGTGTCGGGGTAGATGTCGCAGCCATTGCAGCGCGTCTTGCCCAAGGACAATGGGCAAGTACGCGGTCATCACGTCTTCGGACGCCCCGGCAGCTCGGGCAGCGGTGGTGTAGACGGCTAGCCAACCCCACGGATCCTGCTTGGGTTCATATTTGTCAACATTGGATACCTTGAAATTAGGAGGCCATTGGATGGCCTTAAGGCGCGGAGTGAGGGCGGACACGCCGCATGTGTCCTCCTGCCGTCGGGGATGACGCCTGTCCCGGGGAGGGGAGTGGTGATTGTGATTCCTCGACCGTCCCCGGGTGGATCCTCCAGTCGAAGCCGTAGCCGACTCAGTCCTGGTGGCTTGGCTCTGAGTCGGGACGCCATGATCCCTGTCGTATTCCTCCCGCCGGCGAATCTCGTTCTCATGCAGCCGTTCGCGCGAAGCATTGATGGAGCTCCGCGCGTCTCGGTGACTGTTGATGGCGTGTCGCAGATCGTTCGGCGGGTGAGCGAGCGGTAGAAGGTGGTTAGCCGCCTGAGTGAATAGTCGCCGGTAGCCATCGGCGTCGGGAGTCCGAGGTAATCCTTCAGCTATCCGGGCCAGTACTCCTCCGACCTCGCTCGGCGTGTTCATGGCTCGTGCGAAGTCGGGGTTCAGGTTGCGCCCGAAGAGCGGATTCTCTCGACGTTGCCCTGCATCCTGTTCAGCACGTTCCTGAGCTCGTCGACGATCGCGTCGTCGAGAGTTCCTTCGCTCTCTGAAGACGCGTTCTTCCGGGGTTTCTCCCACCTCCGAGACCTCGTCCCGCGAGACAGGTTGTTCCGGGTTGCGCTCTCCGGCCGCGTGATGTCGTCGAACGTTCCTGCGCCGGTTCCTCCGTCGACGGGATTCTCGTTGGGGCGGTTCTTCCCCGGGTACAGTCGGCTCGTCGTCGGAGATGGTGGGCGATTCCGCCCTTCCGATGAAGAGGACGTCGGGGTAGAACGGCGCTGCCGTCGTGGTGATCTTCTTTCGGAGAGCTGGAGGTTGCACCTCTCCGATATTTTCGGAGTTTGTTGAGGAAGATTTCCTTTCCGGCGTATCTGCGATACGGTGTAGAATTCCTTCTTCGTCTGCTACGAACGAGATTGTTCCGAAGCAGAACGAAGATCCGGGACGCAGGGTGATCTTGCTGTGGAAGGAAACGGCCATTGAGCTAGCTTGGATTGTCGACACACCCCCTACCTGGCGCGCCAGCTGTCGGTGTTTTGGGTCCGACCGCACACCCGGGGTTGCCCCTCAAGGTGTTTTAGGAGTAGGAAGGTGACGACAACTGTAGCAAAATGGTTCGTGCCGATCACATGAGAGACAGTGGACAAGGTTTACAGGTTCGGGCCGCTTGGAGATGCGTAACACCCTACGTCCTGGTGAGTATGCTTGGTGGATATGATTACAAGAGAGCTCTCTGGATTAAGAATACAGAGAGTTGGTGTAGGTGGCTAAGTAATGGATCGATCGTTCTGAAGGGGTGCCCCCTAGGCCTTATATACTCGACCGTGGGGCAGTACACATGATGAGATAA
>NC_050101.1:17618070-17620570 GCF_902167145.1 Zea mays | reverse complement strand
TGAAAACGAGGTGTTCGCCATGGCGCGCGGTCCGAAAACAACGGTTCGGCCACGGTCCGAAAACGGGCTAAGTCCCAGCGTTTGGAAAGACACCGAACCTAAAGTGCATGTCTGGAGTGAAGGTCAAGGTGGAACGGAGGGAAAACGGGAGGAGGCGCGCGGCGACGGGCGGCATGGCTGTTCGGCCTTGCGTTTGGGCTGAAAACGAGGGTTTCGCCATGGCGCGCGGGCCAAAAAACGGCGGCTGGGGCACGACCTCGGAAATAAGCTAAGTCCAAGCGTGTGGAAAGACACCGAAGCTAATGTGTATGTCTTGGGTGAAGGGCACGGTGGAACAGAGGGAAAACGACACGGAGGCGCGCGGCGACGGGCGGCATGGCTGTTCGGCCTTGCGTTTGGGCTGAAAACGAGGGTTTCGCCATGGCGCGCGGGCCGAAAACAGCGGCTGGGGCACGACCTCGGAAATAAGCTAAGTCCAAGCGTGTGGAAAGACACCGAAGCTAATGTGTATGTCTTGGGTGAAGGGCACGGTGGAACGGTGGGAAAACGACATGGAGGCCCGCAGCGACGGGCGGCAGGGCTGTTCGGCCATGCGTCTGGGCTGAAAACAGGTGGTTCGCCATGGCGCGCGGGCCGGAAATGGTGGCTGTGGCACGAACCCGAAAATAAACTAAGTCCAAGCATGTGGAAACACACCGAACCTAAAGTGGATGTCTTTGGTGAAGGGCACGGTGGAACGGAGGGAAAACGACACGGAGGCACGCGGCGACGGGCGGCAGGGCTGTTCGGCCTTGCGTATGGGCTGAAAACGAGGGGTTCGCCATGGCGCACGGGCCGAAAACGGAGGCTCGGGCACGACCTCCAAAATTAGCTAAGTCCAAGCTTGTGGAAAGACACCGAACCTAAAGTGCATGTCTTAAGTGAAGGGCAAGGTGGAACGGAGGAAAAACGGGAGGAGGCGCGCGGCGACGGGCGGCAGGGCTGTTCGGCCTTGCGTTTGGGCTGAAAACGAGGGGTTCGCCATGGCGCACGGGCCGAAAACTTAGGCTGGGGCACGACCCCGAAAATAAGCTAAGTCCAAGCATGTGGAAAGACACCGAACCTAAAGTGCATGTCTTGAGTGAAGGGCACAGTGGAACGGAGGGAAAACGGGAGGAGGCGCGCTGCCACGGGCGGCAAGGCTGTTCGGCCTTGCGTTTGGGCTGAAAACGAGGTGTTCGCCATGGCGCGCGGGCCGAAAACTGAGGCTCGGGCACGACCCCGAAAATAAGCTAAGTCCAAGCATGTGGAAAGACACCGAACCTAAAGTGCATGTCTTGAGTGAAGGGCAAGGTGGAACGGAGGGAAAACGGGAGGAGCCGCGCTGCCACGGGCGGCAGGGCTGTTTGGCCTTGCGTTTGGGCTGAAAACGAGGTGTTCGCCATGGCGCGCGGGCTGAAAACTGAGGTTCGGCCACGGCCGCGAAAACGGGCTAAGTCCAAGCGTGTGGAAAGACACCGAACCTAAAGTGCATGTCTTGAGTGAAGGGCAAGGTGGAACGGAGGGAAAACGGGAGGAGGCGCGCTGCCACGGGCGGCAGGGCTGTTCGGCCTTGCGTTTGGGCTGAAAACGAGGTGTTCGCCATGGCGCGCGGGTTGAAAACTGAGGTTCGGCCACGGCCGCGCAAACGGGCTAAGTCCAAGCGTGTGGAAAGACACCGAACCTAAAGTGCATGTCTTGAGTGAAGGGCAAGGTGGAACGGAGGGAAAACGGGAGGAGGCGCGCTACCACGGGCGGCAGGGCTGTTCGGCCTTGCGTTTGGGCTGAAAACGAGGTGTTCGCCATGGCGCGCGGGCTGAAAACTGAGGTTTGGCCACGGCCGCGAAAACGGGCTAAGTCCAAGCGTGTGGAAAGACACCGAACCTAAAGTGCATGTCTTGAGTGAAGGGCAAGGTGGAACGGAGGGAAAACGGGAGGAGGCGCGCTGCCACAGGCGGCAGGGCTGTTCGGCCTTGCGTTTGGGCTGAAAACGAGGGGTTCGCCATGGCGCACGGGCCGAAAACTGAGGCTCGGGCACGACCCCGAAAATAAGCTAAGTCCAAGCATGTGGAAAGACACCGAACCTAAAGTGCATGTCTTGACTGAAGGGCACGGTGGAACAGAGGGAAAACGGCTCGGAGGCGCGCTGCCACGGGCGGCAGGGCTGTTCGGCCTTGCGTTTGGGCTGAAAACGAGGGGTTCGCCATGGCGCACGGGCCAAAAACGGATTTTCGGCCACGGCCGCGAAAACGGGCATGTGGAAGGGCACGGGACCCTCCCGTGGTCCCCCCGCGTGAGACGTCGAAGTTCGGGTCGACCCGTGAGGGAAAACGGGTCACGCTAGCGAAACCCCTGATTCTGAGCAAAAACGTTGTGTCCGGCCATCTTAGATGGGTTTCGTGGCGTCCTAGGAAAATACCCTGGTTTTCTGAAGGCTGAACTCCCCGAAGTCCTGGGAGGGGGTATGCCCCTCAGGTATAGT
>NC_050101.1:17603070-17613070 GCF_902167145.1 Zea mays | reverse complement strand
AATATAAACTTATTATCTATGTCTTGAGTACAACTTTCCTTCACGGAATTCCGGGAACTTAGGGTTTCCGGAGTCGGTAAAGGAGTTCAAAGGGCAGGGGTAGGGGTTTTAGGTTCTAGTTATCAAACCATGTTCAAATCAAATCCAACTCTACCCATGGCTTCTAAATAATGTGAAAAGCTCACATAAAAAGTTTGGGAAATTTTGGGATTATTATCTATTTTCTAAAAATCCAGAACTATTGATTTAAGCTATTTTAAATACTCTAAAATTCCCTATTTGATTTAAAAATCATGAATTTATTTTTATTAAATACTACAGGAAATTAGGGTTCTAATAAAATTGGTCTCATATTTTTAGGATTTTCCTACCATTTTCCACGGTTTTTCAAAGTTCTGCTGAAAAAGAAAAGGAAAAACTCTACACAGTACTGGGCTCAAACAAGCCTGCGTCGGCCCAGTTAGGGCAGAAGTGCGATGCGCCCGCGCCCGCGGTGGGATTCTTGCAGCAGGGCCCTCGGTGATCTGGCTAATCTGAACTGAGTATAGGCACTATTTTCAGGAGTCACTGACATTTCACAGAAAGGCCCTCGATCTTCTATCTCTTCACAGGGGAAAGTCCTCGACAACAGCGCGCGTTGTGGAGCTCCAGCGAGCTAAACCGGCCGGAGGGGGCCAAGATCAGCGCTCCCGAGCGACAGGAACCAGATTAGACTCCATCCGCGCCCTTCCCCCCAATCAATTTCGCTAGCGATGGACTATCATGTACTGGCATGGTGACAGCGAGCTGCGAGGAGATTTTCTCGCGTTTCCGGTGATTTATGGCGGTTTAGTTCAAATAACGAGGTCGAGGAGCTTGAGGAGAGCTTAGGGACGCTAGAACAAGCGACGGAGAGGCTTGAACTGACCTGAGTCGAGCTGGCCACGGGGAGGTGTTCATCGCGGCGGCGGAAACCAAATTTAGGGGAAGTGAGCGATTCTCCGCCTATGGTGGTTAATTGAGGGTGTAGGAGGGTGCTACGGCTTTGCAATTTAGAGACGAAGAGTTGAGCTCAGTTGATTTGAACGAAGAGGGTGAGGAGGCGATGAATTTATAGGCGCAGTAAGCCACGGTCATGACCATGGTGATAACCATTGCCGGTCTTTGCTGGCGATCAACGGCGGCGTCCAGCGATAGCCATTCATACGGGCTTGCCACGTCCCCGCCGCGACAGTAACGCAGTCACATCCGTGCGGCGTGGATGAATGGAGGGGAGCGGCGCCGATGACCGGACACGGCCGGGAGGAGGGACGGCCGCGTGGCAGCCGGGGTTAGTGCCTTCCACCGCGGCGGTCTTATCCGGAGTAAAGAGGTCTTCACAGGGAGATGCTCGTCGCCCGATCATCTCGACCCCGGCGCAAATCGCGGCGCGGATAGGTCGTCGGCGGTGAGATTTTCTGCCGTGGCGATCAGACCCATATCTGCTTTCCCAGTGCACTGTACCATGGCGTTTGTTCTTCAGTCACCTGACAGCCAGGATTTAGGGTCGAATTGCTCCTAAATTTCAATGACAACACACCTAAGTTTCTGTAACAAAGTTGTTTCTGTATAGAAGCTCTACAACTTTGTTATAGCAATCCTAGGTAGATTCCCACTGGATCTTAGTCTAAATGGCTCTTAATCTTGGATCAAAGTCACTGTCCAATAGAAGTTCAGTCTATATTGGCCTGACAGTCCAACTTCAGGCATGATTATCTTCAGTTTTTCCTTAACAACAATGCTCACATCTTTAATAAAAGTTGTTATCCATTAATTGGTCTACAAACTTGTTGTGGTCACTTTGGGCAAAATCCCTATATTTTAAAAGATACAGGGCTCCAAAGTTGAACCAACAAAACTGAATTTCAGACTTAGAATGAAACCTAAGTGAGGTTCATTTTGCATTTAAGTCCAAAACTTAGGGTTTGGCTTTCAAGTCCACATATTTGTGAACCAAATGACTTAAAATACTTATTTGGCTTGGTTTTTGCACTTTAGTCCAAAAGTGGGCTAATTTTGCACATAAGCCCCTAGGGTTTGGTTTTAGGGTTTTCCAGGGTTCCAATTAGGGTTTCTGGTATCCCGGGGGTATAAATGTGATTCAACTTTATTTTTGGGGTCATTTTATGACTTTTACCCTAAAGTCTTTAGGTTTCCTTAACTTGGGTTAAGTTTTACCCCTTTAATCACTATTTAGGGTTAAGTCCTTTAACCAGGGTTGTATTTGCAAAAACATTAAAACAATACAACTTGTTTGAAATTTTTGCCTAGTGAATGCACTCTAGGTGTGTCACACATATGCAATGCCAATGCTTATGATGTCATGCTCAAGTTTTAGTTATAGTAACACCAGGGGTGTTACATCCTTCCCCCCATAAAAGAATCTCGTCCCGAGATTAAAATTCCTAGGGTAGGTAATGGTAAAGGAAACACATCACATTTTTATTTTCTTAATTCTGGTACAAGGCAGGGGTAATGTGGGGGTTACTTCTTTATTACAAGAGCTATACAGGCTTTACAATTTACATGAGGCTAGAAAGCCTGGGAAATTCTTATTCAAGAAGTCTTGAGTTTCCCCAAGTAGCCTCATCTTCAGAATGCTGGTTCCACTGTATCTTGTAGAACTTGAGAATCTTTCTTCTGGTAATCCTGTCCTTTTGATCCAGAACTCGAATAGGATGTTCCGAGTATGTTAAATCTGGTTCCAGGACAACATCAGTCACTTCAATGGTTCGATCGGGAACCCGAAGACACTTCTTCAATTGTGACACGTGGAACACATTATGCACAGCCGACAATGTTTCGGTTAGTTGGAGTCGATATGCCACTGGTCCACATTGCTCAATCACCAGGAACGGACCAATGTACCTGGGTGCAAGCTTCCCTTTAACCCCGAAACGCGATACACCCTTCATTGGTGAAACTTTTAAGTAGACATAGTCGTCTACCAGAAAGCATAAGGGTTATCGTCGTCGGTCTGCATAACTCTTTTGTCGAGTCTGAGCTTTCTTCATATTAAGAATAATTTTCTGAATCTTTTCTTCGACCTCTTTTACCATATCAGGCCTAAAGAAGTATCTTTCTCCAGGTTCAGACCAATTTAGCGGAGTTTGACACCGTCGTCCATATAAAGCTTCAAAAGGTGCCATCTTGATACTTTCTTGATAACTATTGTTATACGAGAATTCCGCTAAGGGCAAACATTCATCCCATTTCTGGGAGAAATTCAGAACACATGCCCGCAGCATATCTTCCAGTATTTGGTTTACCCTCTCAGCCTGTCCACTGGTTTGAAGATGATAGGCCGAACTGTGGAGCAACTTAGTACCCAGGGATTTATGAAGTTCTTCCCAGAATTTGGATACAAATTGTGGTCCACGATCCGACACTATGGTCTTTGGAACACCGTGCAGACTAAGAATACGAGCAATGTACAATTGGGCATAGACAGTAACTGGGTGATCGGTCTTGACTGGCAGAAAATGAGAAATTTTCGTAAGCCGATCAACAATAATCCAGATAGAGTCATAACCTTCTTATAGTCCTGGGTAATCCCATGATAAAGTCCATACAATATTTTCCCCTTTCCATGTTGGGATAGGTAAGGATTGTAATGGACCAACAATCTTCATGTATATGGCCTTGACACGTTTACAAGTGTCACATCTAGCCACATAGTGTGCAATTTCAATTTGCATCTTTGCCCACCAGAAGAACACATACGGTTCCATGTGTGCAACTTGCTTCTTCTGATGACACTGTACTATCTGAGTCTGTTGGGTGACAATTATGCAACTTTACCCAAATAGAATCAGATGCACCATCTTGGGTAAAACACACAGAAAGAGGTTTACCAACAAGTGGTTACAGGACATGTTATAGCACAGGGGACCTGTGTGGATGTCGAATACTGTCGCGGTTAACATGTGGCTAACCCGAGAATTCAAGTCCACAAAAGATGGTATAGTTTCGAGGGAATCACCAGCGGAGAGGTCTGGACTTTACAACCAGTCCACTTTATCCGGCACTAGTCATGGATCGGCATGATCACTCATGCTGGAAAAGCACACGCGAGGCGATCGAAGCATGACTAGAGCGATGACTAGGTGGTTTCTGGCTAGCTTAACCTTGAGTCTTCAAAGTACCAAAGTGAGTTTAGATAACTTAATAAATTGATCTCTAACTCAACCTTCGTTCATTGGGCAGTTACAAGTTAGTCAAATCCAACTTGTTGAACTACTTTTGACATTGAGCAAGTTCTCTTAGTACCATCGGTAAGCCAATGGTCGAGAGTTTACTTACGTTAACAGTTGATCATACACTTGGGTAGAAATCCATTTGGTCATGTTGTTCATCCGTTTCCCTCATGCGAGATGAATTATCCACCTGGTTAGGGGATACATGGTTTAAATAAGAGAGCGAATGAACAAACTCCTGCATTTCAGCAGCAAGGGAATCAGATCTCTATTTTGAGAGCTAATCAGTTGTTTTCCAACACTAAAAAGCTCCAAGGCTTCACCTTTACACAAAGGATGCAAAGGGAACTTGTATGAGGAGTCACTACCAAGATCAAAAGAAATAAAACCACATATGAAAGTGGTATGCCCTTTTGATCCAACGGAAATGACATATGTTGCTTGATCTCTTCAAGACAACATAGAAAGTGTTTCAAGGAAAGGTCAATGGAAGGTAACACATCAGTGTAATTCCATAATGGATCATGACTAGAGACCTCGATACCGACATGCGCCAAGCAGCACGATCCTGTGTGCACATTCACAGGAGGCTCTCAGTTTCGCCGCGGTACCATACGTCCTTAACCATGACACCATTACAAAACTGGCACCAATAATGAATCCCACGGGGTAAGAATAATTTGCGCAAAGATAACATATCGATATAGTCTAATAATGGATTATGACTATTAACGGTGATACTAACGGATGCCAAGTAGCGCAACCATGTGTGTGCATCCACAGGAGGCCCTCGGTTTCATCGCGGTGCCATCGGTTTTAGTCATAACACCATTGCCAGATGTAACCAATAAGAAATCTCATGCGACACTAACGGATTGGGCAAGGGTGACAATATACAAGGAGATACTCCACATGTAAGAATGATTACAAGTAGAGACCCAAATAGATCATGGCCCAAGGAAGTGAACAAGGCATGGCCATAACCTAAACTTGATAAAAAAAAGTACGATGGGAGACTGTTAATTCAGCCCAAGCATATTTCTATGCCCATCATAGGGATCACAAGGTCAAGGATTAAGTTGGTATGCCTTCGATAGATATGAAAGAACCAAAGGCATCAAATTCAAGAAAATGGTCGGACATGTCTTTCCTAAGTTGGGTTAAGAAAGCAACATGGCGATCCGCAAGGAGAGGCCAACTATATTAGAGACTACAACCTGCATCAGCTGATCAAGAGAATGGTTCTAAAAGGAGACATGACTTGAGATCCTTTTTTGATGTCCAGATACACTTTAGGTTCGACAAGGAAATTATCTAGACATTTACTTGTATGGGTATGGAGTGATAACAAAAAGTTCAACTTTGGGTCGGGTCATGGTTCACTAACACAAATATAGCCTAATCTTGGGTTTAGGAAATCAAGTTACCAACTCTCTATTGGCCATAACTCAACCTGATGGTTCTCAGATCAGGGTTGAGAATTGCTTTATGCTAGGCTAACCAGTTCATGCCCAAGATGACATCTATGTCTTGGCCTTTCAGAACAACCATATTAGTAAGAAAGTTCTGTCCGGCCAATGTTACGGGCACTTGGTAAGCCACTTCTTCTCACTTTTGGTAGCTTTACTGTCGGGGGTAGAAGACCATTCGTCAACCAACTTCATAGAGGGAGGGGGCCTAAAAAGGTCCAGTTCACCATGAAGTGCTTCTCCCGCTACATGAGAAGGTCTGGCTTCCATCCCGACAGGATTCGCAGGGACGTTCGGGTGCAGTTGCGAATACAACACATGAACTTCTTCATGTAGTGTATTACCACAGACCTGCAAGTTATCCGTGACTAAGCTAAGCTCCTTCACGCAGTCTCGAGCTTTGGCTTCCTTAGCCCAGGTGAGTAGACGAGAGTTACCCGTCCAATCGAGCACTAGATCTCGTTTCGCGAGTTGGTCTTGCAAGTAGCGGATGACTGCATCCGCGACCCATAGATCATTCCTGTAACGGAGTTCTGATTGAAGCTGTTCGACTTGATTCCAGATCCCTGATAGGATTGTTGCTACCACTGCTACTTTCTTCATGTCTTGGGGAAAGTTAATGGCGGGGTATGCCAATGGGTCTAGTAGATTTGCGCGCGGTCTTTCTGGTGCGCGACAGCATTTCTCTAAGGGGGAAATTTTATTAATACAATTCTTAGCATGATGCATGTGTAATTACAGAATCAACCTTAGTTGATTCAACCTTCTATACGTTGCACTCTTCCTATCTGGTCTTTAAGATAGACTCTTCAGAATACTTAGGTAAGAAGAGAAAAGAGTTTTCTAGGTAAGACTTTTAGAAAACCTTTTGAAGATGCCTCATAATATCTGCAAAGAAGGGCTACGCTCCGATACCAGCTGTGACGGAACCTCCCAAGTAATTAGGCCCACCTACAGTTGTCCTTGTCCAACGGACATCAGACAACCCTGTAGGTGCCCCTGAACTACTTGACAAGTTTGGTATCTTTCCTTACCTTACCAGGAACGTTTCACCCGTCTTGCAGACATTACAGAACATCGGAGATAAAGAAATGCGGAAGCTATTACATAAACTTACATTTATTAAAAAGTAAGCTCAAGTTGTTTTATTACAGACCAGAACTAAAAGCGAGTGCTGAGTAGTAATATTATACAAACCAAGGGAGGCAAAAACTCATCCCGATAAGTATTAAACAAAAGATCCTATGTGGAGGACCGAGTCCTCCCGCACTTCAGTCTTGCTTTTCCTCCTTAGGAACCACCTTGGCACAGAAGCAACAGAAATCTGCTACTTCCTCACCTAAAAACAACAAAGGGATAAACCCTGAGTATGGAATTACTCAGCAAGTCTTACCCGACTAAGGAAAAGACTCTCAAGGGTATGCTGGATAATAGGAATCAAGGAGAGGCTTTAGCAAAAATCAACTTATACTTTTGCAGAAGTAGCTTACTAAAGTGAGTCCTTACTTTCAATCTTTTAACGCCATATTAAGTATTAATAGACTCTATTTGCATCTAGTCTAATTTCACCATCTCATCAATACAACATCATTTTTATCCATAGTGTTCACATCTTGACTTAGGTTGTAGGGCAGTGATCAAGTCTCCACTCTCCGGGGATATAACGGCGATCCGAATCGATTTACTCAGCTGAGGATCTCTAACCACACGACATATGTAGCAATTAACCCTTGCATATGTCAACTCGACCCCAGGGTTCTTAAGACCAGATCAGGTTCACGCAAACCGAGAGCACAGATACACCACCGTCCAGCCTCTTGCCATGGAGGGTACACGCTACTCTCGCCACCGCTCCACGCCCATTTCGTGTTATCTTATTCTGGCCTTAGTCTTCCCGAGGCAAAGCTTACCCTGTCCCATTTCTAGGGTATGTGGCTAGCTAAGATAGTCCTTGCTCTATCAAGCCTACATACGCATTAATCCTTAATCAACCTGGGTAGAACATCACCTGTTCCTAACCCAAGTCTCAATTTACGTATTTCCATCCTTAGGATTGTTTCTGTTCCTGAGGATGAAAGAGCATCACAGGGAACTTTGCAGTAAGATCCCACTTTTGCTCCAAATGAAAATATTCTTGCAGGTAGAAGCTATCCTTTCTCGAGTTAAATTAAGGACAACCTCTATCCACAAGATCTAAGCAAGGCTAAGCATTTTTGTAAATCATATTTTGATACTTCACCGAAGTATCTATAAAGGTATGGATATCAAGGAAAGCAATGCATCAAAGGGTTTCAAGTAACTCCTATGAACCTAATGCACATTTCACTAGACTTAAGTGTGCGAAAAGTATTTAAAAACACAAGGAAAGGGGTTGCATGCACCGGGGCTTGCCTTCGTTTACAGGTGAGTCAGGCTCAGACTCGCAGATGTCGAAGTAGAGCCAAGTCTCTGCCTGAGATTCCAAGGTGGTGGTGCCTTCTCTTCAATCACTTCACTCTCTTCTCCGTTTTCTAAATATAACCATATAGGTACAAATATAAGAATGAATGCCATGTAATGTTCATGAGAATACAAAGATAATATAAACTTATTATCTATGTCTTGAGTACAACTTTCCTTCACGGAATTCCGGGAACTTAGGGTTTCCGGAGTCGGTTAAGGAGTTCAAAGGGCAGGGGTAGGGGTTTTAGGTTCTAGTTATCAAACCATGTTCAAATCAAATCCAACTCTACCCATGGCTTCTAAATAATGTGAAAAGCTCACATAAAAAGTTTGGGAAATTTTGGGATTATTATCTATTTTCTAAAATTCTAGAACTATTGATTTAAGCTATTTTAAATACTCTAAAATTCCCTATTTGATTTAAAAATCATGAATTTATTTTTATTAAATACTACAGGAAATTAGGGTTCTAATAAAATTGGTCTCATATTTTTAGTATTTTCCTACCATTTTCCACGGTTTTTCAAAGTTCTGCTGAAAAAGAAAAGGAAAAACTCTACACAGTACTGGGCTCAAACAAGCCTGCATCGGCCCAGTTAGGGCAGAAGTGCGATGCGCCCGCGCCCGCGGTGGGATTCTTGCAGCAGGGCCCTCGGTGATCTGGCTAATCTGAACTGAGCATAGGCACTATTTTCAGGAGTCGCTGACATTTCACAGAAAGGCCCTCGATCTTCTATCTCTTCACAGGGGAAAGTCCTCGACAACAGCGCGCGTTGTGGAGCTCCGGCAAGCTAAACCGGCCGGAGGGGGCCAAGATCGGCGCTCCCGAGCGACAGGAACCAGATTAGACTCCATCCGCGCCCTTCCCCCCAATCAATTTCGCTAGCGATGGACTATCATGTACTGGCCACAGTGATAGCGAGCTGCAAGGACATTTTCTCGCGTTTCCGGTGATTTATGGCGGTTTAGTTCAAATAACGAGGTCGAGGAGCTTGAGGACAGCTTAGGGACTCTAGAACAAGCGACGGAGAGGCTTGAACTGACCTGAGTCGAGCTGGCCACGGGGAGGTGTTCATCGCGGCGGCGGAAACCAAATTTAGGGGAAGTGAGCGATTCTCCGCCTATGGTGGTTAATTGAGGGTGTAGGCGGGTGCTACGGCTTCGCAATTTAGAGACGAAGAGTTGAGCTCAGTTGATTTGAACGAAGAGGGTGAGGAGGCGATGAATTTATAGGCGCAGTAAGCCACGGTCATGACCATGGTGATAACCATTGCCGGTCTTTGCTGGCGATCAACGGCGGCGTCCAGCGATAGCCATACATACGGGCTTGCCACATCCCCGCCGCGACAGTAACGCAGTCACATCCGCGCGGCGTGGATGAATGGAGGGGAGCGGCGCCGATGACCGGACACGGCCGGGAGGAGGGACGGCCGCGTGGCAGCCAGGGTTAGTGCCTTCCATCGCGGCTGTCTTATCCGGAGTAAAGAGGTCTTCACGGGGAGATGCTCGCCGCCCGATCATCTCGACCCCGGCGCAAATCGCGGCGCGGATAGGTCGTCGGCGGTGAGATTTTCTGCCGTGGCGATCAGACCCATATCTGCTTTCCCAGTGCACTGTACCATGGCGTTTGTTCTTCAGTCACCTGACAGCCAGGATTTAGGGTCGAATTGCTCCTAAATTTCAATGGCAACACACCTAAGTTTCTGTAACAAAGTTGTTTCTGTATAGAAGCTCTACAACTTTGTTATAGCAATCCTAGGTAGATTCCCACTGGATCTTAGTCTAAATGGCTCTTAATCTTGGATCAAAGTCCCTGTCCAATAGAAGTTCAGTCTATATTGGCCTGACAGTCCAACTTCAGGCATGATTATCTTC
>NC_050101.1:17595570-17598070 GCF_902167145.1 Zea mays | reverse complement strand
CCGAACCTAAAGTGCATGTCTGGAGTGAAGGTCAAGGTGGAACGAAGGGAAAACGGGAGGAGGCGCGCGGCGACGGGCGGCATGGCTGTTCGGCCTTGCGTTTGGGCTGAAAACGAGGGTTTCGCCATGGCGCGCGGGCCGAAAACGGCGGCTGGGGCACGGCCTCAGAAATAAGCTAAGTCCAAGCGTGTGGAAAGACACCGAAGCTAATGTGTATGTCTTGGGTGAAGGGCACGGTGGAACGGAGGGAAAACGACACGGAGGCGTGCGGCGACGGGCGGCATGGCTGTTCGGCCTTGCGTTTGGGCTGAAAACGAGGGTTTCGCCATGGCGCGCGGGCCGAAAACAGCGGCTGGGGCACGGCCTCGGAAATAAGCTAAGTCCAAGCGTGTGGAAAGACAACGAAGCTAATGTGTATGTCTTGGGTGAAGGGCACGGTGGAATGGAGGGAAAACGACACGGAGGCCCGCGGCGACGGGCGGCAGGGCTGTTCGGCCATGCGTCTGGGCTGAAAACAGGTGGTTCGCCATGGCGCGCGGGCCGGAAATGGTGGCTGTGGCACGAACCCGAAAATAAACTAAGTCCAAGCATGTGGAAACACACCGAACCTAAAGTGGATGTCTTTGGTGAAGGGCATGGTGGAACGGAGGGAAAACGACACGGAGGCACGCGGCGACGGGCGGCAGGGCTGTTCGGCCTTGCGTATGGGCTGAAAACGAGGGGTTCGCCATGGCGCACGGGCCGAAAACGGAGGCTCGGGCACGACCTCCAAAATTAGCTAAGTCCAAGCTTGTGGAAAGACACCGAACCTAAAGTGCATGTCTTAAGTGAAGGGCAAGGTGGAACGGAGGGAAAACGGGAGGAGGCGCGCGGCGACGGGCGGCAGGGCTGTTCGGCCTTGCGTTTGGGCTGAAAACGAGGGGTTCGCCATGGCGCACGGGCCGAAATCTGAGGCTGGGGCACGACCCCGAAAATAAGCTAAGTCCAAGCATGTGGAAAGACACCGAACCTAAAGTGCATGTCTTGAGTGAAGGGCACGGTGGAACGGAGGGAAAACGGGAGGAGGCGCGCTGCCACGGGCGGCAGGGCTGTTCGGCCTTGCGTTTGGGCTGAAAACGAGGTGTTCGCCATGGCGCGCGGGCCGAAAACTGAGGCTCGGGCACGACCCCGAAAATAAGCTAAGTCCAAGCATGTGGAAAGACACCGAACCTAAAGTGGATGTCTTGAGTGAAGGGCAAGGTGGAACGGAGGGAAAACGGGAGGAGGCGCGCTGCCACGGGCGGCAGGGCTGTTCGGCCTTGCGTTTGGGCTGAAAACGAGGTGTTCGCCATGGCTCGCGGGCTGAAAACTGAGGTTCGGCCACGGCCGCGAAAACGGGCTAAGTCCAAGCGTGTGGAAAGACACCGAACCTAAAGTGCATGTCTTGAGTGAAGGGCAAGGTGGAACGGAGGGAAAACGGGAGGAGGCGCGCTGCCACGGGCGGCAGGGCTGTTCGGCCTTGCGTTTGGGCTGAAAACGAGGTGTTCGCCATGGCGCGCGGGCTGAAAACTGAGGTTCGGCCACGGCCGCGAAAACGGGCTAAGTCCAAGCGTGTGGAAAGACACCGAACCTAAAGTGCATGTCTTGAGTGAAGGGCAAGGTGGAACGGAGGGAAAACGGGAGGAGGCGCGCTGCCACGGGCGGCAGGGCTGTTCGGCCTTGCGTTTGGGCTGAAAACGAGGTGTTCGCCATGGCGCACGGGCTGAAAACTGAGGTTCGGCCACGGCCGCGAAAACGGGCTAAGTCCAAGCGTGTGGAAAGACACCGAACCTAAAGTGCATGTCTTGAGTGAAGGGCAAGGTGGAACGGAGGGAAAACGGGAGGAGGCGCGCTGCCACAGGCGGCAGGGCTGTTCGGCCTTGCGTTTGGGCTGAAAACGAGGGGTTCGCCATGGCGCACGGGCCGAAAACTGAGGCTCGGGCACGACCCCGAAAATAAGCTAAGTCCAAGCATGTGGAAAGACACCGAACCTAAAGTGCATGTCTTGAGTGAAGGGCACGGTGGAACGGAGGGAAAACGGCTCGGAGGCGCGCTGCCACGGGCGGCAGGGCTGTTCGGCCTTGCGTTTGGGCTGAAAACGAGGGGTTCGCCATGGCGCACGGGCCAAAAACGGATTTTCGGCCACGGCCGCAAAAATGGGCACGTGGAAGGGCACGGGACCCTCCCGTGGTCCCCCCGCGTGAGACGTCGAAGTTCGGGTCGACCCGTGAGGGAAAACGGGTCACGCTAGCGAAACCCCTAATTCTGAGCAAAAACGCTGTGTCCGGCCATCTTAGATGGGTTTCGTGGCGTCCTGGGAAAATACCCTGGTTTTCTGAAGGCTGAACTCCCTGAAGTCCTGGGAGGGGGTATGCCCCTCAGGTATAGTAGGGGGTAGGGAACTCGTGCAGCCGAAACCCGGGCGGAACGCTGCTGAAACCATAACGTTTCCAGCGTCTCCTCCAGGTCTCCTCGGCCGAGC
>NC_050101.1:17585570-17588070 GCF_902167145.1 Zea mays | reverse complement strand
TAAAGTGTATGTCTTTGGTGAAGGGCACAGTGGAACGGAGGGAAAACGACACGGAGGCACGCGACGAACTGAGGCTCCGGCACGGAGGCGCACGGCGACGGGCGGCAGGGATGTTCGTCCTTGTGTTTGGGCTGAAAACGAGGTGTTCGCCATGGCGCGTGGTCCGAAAACAACGGTTCGGCCACGGTCCGAAAACGGGCTAAGTCCCAGCGTTTGGAAAGACACCGAACCTAAAGTGCATGTCTGGAGTGAAGGTCAAGGTGGAACGGAGGGAAAACGGGAGGAGGTGCGCGGCGACGGGCGGCATGGCTGTTCGGCCTTGCGTTTGGGCTGAAAACGAGGGTTTCGCCATGGCGCGCGGGCCGAAAACGGCGGCTGGGGCACGGCCTCGGAAATAAGCTAAGTCCAAGCGTGTGGAAAGACACCGAAGCTAATGTGTATGTCTTGGGTGAAGGGCACGGTGGAACGGAGGGAAAACGACACGGAGGCGCGCGGCGACGGGCGGCATGGCTGTTCGGCCTTGCGTTTGGGCTGAAAACGAGGGTTTCGCCATGGCGCGTGGGCCGAAAACAGCGGCTGGGGCACGGCCTCGGAAATAAGCTAAGTCCAAGCGTGTGGAAAGACACCGAAGCTAATGTGTATGTCTTGGGTGAAGGGCAAGATGGAACGGAGGGAAAACGACACGGAGGCCCGCGGCGACGGGCGGCAGGGCTGTTCGGCAATGCGTCTGGGCTAAAAACAGGTGGTTCGCCATGGCGCGCGGGCCGGAAATGGTGGCTGTGGCACGAACCCGAAAATAAACTAAGTCCAAGCATGTGGAAACACACCGAACCTAAAGTGGATGTCTTTGGTGAAGGGCACGGTGGAACGGAGGGAAAACGACACGGAGGCACGCGGCAACGGGCGGTAGGGCTGTTCGGCCTTGCGTATGGGCTGAAAACGAGGGGTTCGCCATGGCGCACGGGCCGAAATCGGAGGCTCGGGCACGACCTCCAAAATTAGCTAAGTCCAAGCTTGTGGAAAGACACCGAACCTAAAGTGCATGTCTTAAGTGAAGGGCAAGGTGGAACGGAGGGAAAACGGGAGCAGGCGCGTGGCGACGGGCGGCAGGGCTGTTCGGCCTTGCGTTTGGGCTGAAAACGAGGGGTTCGCCATGGCGCACGGGCCGAAAACTGAGGCTAGGGCACGACCCCGAAAATAAGCTAAGTCCAAGCATGTGGAAAGACACCGAACCTAAAGTGCATGTCTTGAGTGAAGGGCACGGTGGAACGGAGGGAAAACGGGAGGAGGCGCGCTGCCACGGGCGGCAGGGCTGTTCGGCCTTGCGTTTGGGCTGAAAACGAGGTGTTCGCCATGGCGCGCGGGCCGAAAACTGAGGCTCGGGCACGACCCCGAAAATAAGCTAAGTCCAAGCATGTGGAAAGACACCGAACCTAAAGTGCATGTCTTGAGTGAAGGGCAAGGTGGAACGGAGGGAAAACGGGAGGAGGCGCGCTGCCACGGGCGGCAGGGCTGTTCGGCCTTGCGTTTGGGCTGAAAACGAGGTGTTCGCCATGGCGCGCGGGCTGAAAACTGAGGTTCGGCCACGGCCGCGAAAACGGGCTAAGTCCAAGCGTGTGGAAAGACACCGAACCTAAAGTGCATGTCTTGAGTGAAGGGCAAGGTGGAACGGAGGGAAAACGGGAGGAGGCGCGCTGCCACGGGCGGCAGGGCTGTTCGGCCTTGCGTTTGGGCTGAAAACGAGGTGTTCGCCATGGCGCGCGGGCTGAAAACTGAGGTTCGGCCACGGCCGCGAAAACGGGCTAAGTCCAAGCGTGTGGAAAGACACCGAACCTAAAGTGCATGTCTTGAGTGAAGGGCAAGGTGGAACGGAGGGAAAACGGGAGGAGGCGCGCTGCCACGGGCGGCAGGGCTGTTCGGCCTTGCGTTTGGGCTGAAAACGAGGTGTTCGCCATGGCGCGCGGGCTGATAACTGAGGTTCGGCCACGGCCGCAAAAACGGGCTAAGTCCAAGCATGTGGAAAGACACCGAACCTAAAGTGCATGTCTTGAGTGAAGGGCAAGGTGGAACGGAGGGAAAACGGGAGGAGGCGCGCTGCCACAGGCGGCAGGGCTGTTCGGCCTTGCGTTTGGGCTGAAAACGAGGGGTTCGCCATGGCGCACGGGCCGAAAACTGAGGCTCGGGCACGACCCCGAAAATAAGCTAAGTCCAAGCATGTGGAAAGACACCGAACCTAAAGTGCATGTCTTGAGTGAAGGGCACGGTGGAACGGAGGGAAAACGGCTCGGAGGCGCGCTGCCACGGGTGGCAGGGCTGTTCGGCCTTGCGTTTGGGCTGAAAACGAGGGGTTCGCCATGGCGCACGGGCCAAAAACGGATTTTCGGCCACGGCCGCAAAAACGGGCACGTGGAAGGGCACGGGACCCTCCCGTGGTCCCCCCGCGTGAGACATCGAAGTTCGGGTCGACCCGTGAGGGAAAACGGGTCACGCTAGCGAAACC
>NC_050101.1:17560570-17570570 GCF_902167145.1 Zea mays | reverse complement strand
CTCGCCCCTGGTGCCCACTCTGTCTCTGTCTCTAGTTCGCGCTTCTTTCAACTCGGTCAGGCCGGGCATCGTTCCGTGCTGTGTTCGCGCAGTTTTCTGCTCGCCAGCACGTCCTCTCGGCTCGCTCGGTTTTAATTCCCAATCCCGTCGTCAACCTCGTTGTTCGCCGTCGTTCGTCGTCCTCTAATCCCAGTTTGACCCATCCGTGTGTTCGCTCTTCATCCATCGGGTTTCACGCGTGCTCACGTTTGCCGTCGAGTCGTCGAACCCATCATCCCCGCTCGATCCCCACCTCACCAGCTCGCTCCAGACTTCAATTGAAGATCGTCGTCGATCCGTGCGTCATCAAGAAATTCCAAGAGTCAAGTGATGACGGAGCCAGCAACGTGATATTCACCAAGTGCGCGACAAAAAGCTCGAGCTAGGATTTATCAGCATTCGTACGAGATTTGGGTCGCGTTTGATGCTGGTAAGTTGAATTTATTTGCTTAGTAATTTTAGTGCTTTGCCGGTAGGCGCTATCGGTATTTTTTGCGAGGAATTTTAGTTGTGGAATGAAGTCAGTGCTATGCATTCATGTGCATTATGCAAATCATTTAGGTACGTTTATTGACCACGTGATGCGGAGGACTAAAGCTGAGTAGACCCCAAGATGACGTAACGGGTGGACTAATTCGCAAGATGATGCTGGTGGATTAACCTGAAGATAGATAATCGGAACAAGTATCAGAACAAAGGATGATCGCCAAGTGGACATCGTCTAACCAACACTAACGTAGTGTTTATTCCAGGCAAGCCCCGGTGCATGCAACCCCTTTCCTTGTGTTTTTAAATACTTTTCACACACTTATGTCTAGTGAAATGTGCATTAAGTTTATAGGAGTTGCTTGGAAACCCTTTGATGCATTGCTTTCCTTGATATCCATACCCTTATAGATACTTCTGTGAAGTATCAAAATATGATTTACAAAAATGCTTAGCCTTGTTTAGATCTTGTGGATAGAGGTTGTCCTCCATCTAACCCGGGAGAGGATGGCTTCTACCTGCAAGAATGTTTTCATTTGGAGTAATAGTGGGATCTTACTGCAAAGTTCCCTGTGATGCTCTTTCATCCTAAGGAACAGACACAATCCTAAGGATGGAAATACTTAAATCGAGACTTGGGCTAGGAACAGGTGATGTTCCGCCCGGGTCAATTAAGGATTGGATGCGTATGTAGGCCTGTTGATCAAGGACTATCTTATCTAGCCACATGCCCTGAGAATGGGACAGGGTAAGCTTGAACCCGGCTATTCCATACATGAAAAGACAATCGCGCACTGGGCGTGGAGAGATGGCGAGAGTGGTACGTACCCTCCTGGCAACGGATCGCCTAAAAGGGGTGGTGTACTCTCGGGTGGCGCGGACCTGTTCATGCAGTGGAGGATCCGTGGGAATAGTAGACATCAAGGTTTACGAGAAACATATGTCGTGTGGTTAGAGATCCTCAGCTGAGTAAATCGATTCGGATCGCCGTTATATCCCCGGACAGTGGAGACTTGAGCTCCGACCTACAACCTAAGTCAAGATGTGAACACTATGGATAAAAATGATGTTGTATTGATGAGATGATGAAATTAGACTAGATGCAAACAGAGTCTATTAAATATTTAATCTGGCGTTAAAATATTGAAAGTAAGGACTCACTTTAGTAAGCTATTTCTGCAAAAGTATCTAAGTTGATTCTTGCTAAAGCCTCTCCTTGATTCCCAAATCCAGCATATCCTTGAGAGTCTTTTCTTTAGTCGGGTAAGTCTTGCTGAGTAATTTCATACTCAGGGTTTTATTCCCTGTTGTTTTTCAGGTTATAGTTTTTGTGCTGCTGTTGATGGTGTTAAGTGCCGGTGGGCTCGGCCTTCTTATATAAGTATACCCCGCCTTTATCTTCTTATTGAGGATGGTCACTTGAGCTAGCATATATTTCAAAACTATAAATAATTTATAACCGTTCAAAGTTTCTTTCTTTGAATCAATGTAGTAATAAATCTGATCATGTATGAAGTAAAATTTTTGTAACTTGTAAAATTTGGTAATAAGATTTCCGCTGCAAAATATTGGTGTGTGTGATTTGTATTACTTAATCCTGCGGTTCTGGTTGTAAGTGGTTTATCCGGTGTCCGTGGGGCAATCGGACGGATCCTGTTAAGTTATCTGGTGCACATGCATGGCCGTCTGAGTTCTTTGAGACAAGGACAGGTGCATGTGGGCCCGATACCTTGGGAGGTTCTGCCACAGCTGGTATCAGAGCTGGATTAAGTATATACGGTCACATACGTATTTTCAAAACAAAAGTTTTGGTTTTGAAAAACCTATTTTCAACTAAAAACATTGTTTGGTTTTCGAAAACAGTTTTGAAAAACTATAATGCTAGCGACATCCTCTATTAAGCCCTAAGTTAAGGATTATCAGGTGGCTTATTTGAAAACCACTAACCCACAACCGGGTGGGTATTGCATACATGTGTATTGTTATTTTTAAGGCCATTCAGTTTTGCATGGATCGACGCTCAAGGTAAGGTGAGATGTGAGAGCATGACCGAACAACCGTCGGTCTAGGGAAGTGCTTAATTGTAGCGCTTGATTATATACATGTTCTACATATGTATATATGAAGGCTACGATGTGGAGTATTTACTTTTCTGGGAATTCAGTACCCCATGGATGTGTATGGGTATACAGACATGGGACTACTGAGAAGTGTAATGTACTTGTAACGACGCACCTACGCTCAGGTAAGAAGGTGAGTTACCATAATGAGTTGCCCTATGGTTAAAGTGTGGCAACGGCGCCTATGCGTGGCTCGGCGCTTAATGATGAGCTGGCCTCCATATAGCAATATATGGAGTATAAACTGTGATAAACTGTCATGTGTGAACTGCATCATGAGAAATTGGGCTATGATGAAACTTTTCTGCAGGTACACTAACCTCGAAAACGTATGTGTAGCTGACGACTAGCAAAATACCGAGAGAGAACGTATGCCACCGGTATAGAACGTTATTGCCACAGTGTGTTGGCAAAATTAGTAAGGATGAATAGGACGAGCATGCATCCTGATTGTTGCATCATGTTTGTCACCTATACACCCAAAATGCTTCTCTCATCTTTATTCAACAACCATTGATTGTAGATTATGTGGTGTAATGTTGTATTGTGAACTTCAATGAAATAGCTGTCCTCCGTTCTTTAGGTAATCTATTAGGGTGTTATACGTGTTTGCTCTTGTACTTGATGTGTCGATAGAATATTGGTGACTTGTTTGTTTAAAACGAAAACTAGGCCATGTTCTTAGTTGGTGAACCATGACTCAACGTTGATTTGTCCGTTATCACTCCATGACCAAACACATACAAATAAATGCTTAGAAAATTTCTTTGTCGGACCTAAAGTATACCCGGACTTAAAACAAGGATATCGAGTCATGTTTCCTTCCAAAACCATTCTCTTGTTCGATTTGTGCAAACTGATGTCTCTATTATACTTTTGTATCTTCTTGGGGATCATGTCGATATTTTATCAACTTAACCCAAGAAAGACATGTCCGATCATTTTCTTAAGTTTGATGCCTTTGGTTTCTTCATATCTCTCGAAGGCATACCAACTTAATTTGATGATTGTTTTCCCTTCGTATCTAGTCAGATACTAATCCTTGACCTTGTAATCCCTATGATGGGCATAGAAATATGTTTGGGGCTGAATTAACAGTCTCCCATCATACTCCTTTCATCAAGTTTAGGTTATGGCCATGCCTTGTTCAGTTCATCGGGCCATGATCTATTTGGATCTCTACTTGTAATCATTCTTACATGTGGAGTATCTCTTTGTATATTGTCACCCTTGCCTAATCCATTGGTGTCATGGTTAATGACTTATGGTGCCGCGGCGAAACTGAGAGCCTCCTGTGAATGCGCACACAGGACTGTGCTACTCGTCGGATGCTGGTATCAAGGTCTCTGGTCATGATCCATTGTGGAACTACACTGATGTGTTATCTTCCGTAAACTACTTCCTTGAAACAATTTCTATGTTGTTTGTCAAGTGATCAAGCAACATCTATCATCTCTATTGGATCAAAAGGGCATACCCCTTTAATGTGTGGTCTCTTGTCCCTTTACTTTGATGGTGACTACTCATACAAGTTCCCTTTACATCCTTTGTGTAAAGGTGAAGCCTTGGAGCTTTTTAGTGTCGAGAGACAACTGATTAGCTCTCAAAATGAAGATTGATTTTTCCCTGTTGTTGTGATGCAGGAGTTTGTTCATTCGCTCTCTTATTTAATCCAAGTATTCCCTAACCAAGTGGATAATTCATCTCACATGAAGAAACGGATGAACAACCTGACCAAATGGATTTCTGCCCAAGTGCATGATCAACTGTTAGTATGAGTGAACTCTCAACCCTTGGCTTACCAATGGTACTGAGGGGACTTGCTCAATGTCAAAAGTAGATCAACAAGTTGGTTTTACTAACTTGTAACTGCATTTTGAACAAAGGTTGAGTTTAGAGATTGTTTTATCGAGTTGTCTAAACTCACTTTTGAACAACCCTTCTTAAGGAAGTATTTATAAGAATCGAGATTAAGTCGACCAGAAACCACCTAGTTATCGCTCTAGTCATGCCTCGATCGTCTCACGTGTGCTTTTCGAGTGTGTGTGATCATGTCGAGCCGTGACTAGTGCTGGACACAATGGACTGGTTGCAAAGTCAGCCTCTCTGGGTCCCTCTACTGGTGATTCTCTTGAATTTATACCTTCTTTCGAGGACTTGAATTCTCGGGTTAGCCACATGTTAACCGCGACAGTATTCAACATCCACTCTCGTCTCGTGTGCTACGAGCTCACTGTGATCACTTGTTGGTAAACCTCCTTTTTGTGTGTTTTACCTAAGATGATGCATCTGATTCTGTTTGGGTAAAGTCGCATATCTACCGCTCGCCCAATAGACTCAGATAGTACAATGTCATAAGAAAAAGCAAACTGCACACATGGAACCTTATTTGTTCCTCTGACAGGCATCATCTCTATTGATGGACATCTTTAAATTAGCTTGTGGCGATACATGCTATGTCCACTAGAGAAACCATATCCGGAGACATTCGCCTTTACTTGGATTGTCTTATGATTAACGCTGATATGGACATGGGTTACATGCTTCTCTACTCTTAGAAGTCTTTCGCTCCGAATCTCGGGACGAGATTCTTTTAAGGGGGGAGGGCTGTAACACCCCAGGTGTTTATATTCCGCTCGACAACGAGTACGGATTTAAGCACGTGATATCAGTGAATAAGACGAACACTAAGGTCTAATTATTTTCGCTTATCGCGATTTTAATATCGCATCTGTTCCGTTTATCGTGAGTGCGACATCATTTTTACTTCTATCTATCCGGGCTCTTCCTAAATTTTCGTGATGTTCGGAACATCGTTGTTCCGAAAATCGGTGCGTCCGGTGATTATTTAAAATTCATCACTCGCGCAAATACGAATTCGGAAGCCCGACTCCCTCAGATGATTTTTATCCCGGGCAAATTAATTTGAACTCGACGACTAAAATGTTCGGGGTGAAATAATTCGAATCACGCGAATCTTGAACGAGGTTATGACCCAATTTATCCTTCAGCATGTTATTTTGGCGACGAAATCGCGTGTACATTCGCAGATATGGTTCCGGCTAATTTCAGTTAAATCGCAGAGCGAATTATCGATGCCGAAACCAGTTTATTTCAGTCTGTCGTTTCTCGCCCGGATCTAAATCTTCGGATATAAATAATAGGTAGATTCATCTGACTACGGAGTATTCACTAAATTAAATCTTATCCAAATATTGCGGTCAATTTCATTTTGGTTCGACTATTTTATACATCTTTTAGACCATAATTCGAGAACCTGTGTTTATCCATATCTGATGTTAATGAAAAAAAAGAAGAATCAAAATTCTCCTTTTCCTAGCTGATCTCATCTCCACCGCTGATTGGTAATATCCTTGAAGTGGCTCGTACGTCCTGGTGCCCATATTTTCAACACCGTGAGCCTATTCCTTATCCTCTCCGATGAGCTCAACTTCCACGTACTCCTCTCCCTGGAAAAATCCTGCCGCCCTCCCCTTGTCTGATTTTTTTCAGCCGGCGTTATCTTCCTGCTCGGCAGCCCTTCCCTGTGCTTGTTCTTCATGCCGCGCGCTCCTCAAATTCCCAGCTCCTGCTCATCTTCCACCAACGCGCGCTGCTCCAGCCTTTAGCTCCCTGGTCGCCGCGCAGAGGAGCTCCCTCAGCTCGCTCCTCCTGTGCCGCGCCCCAGCCCCTGGTTCGGCTCTGCTCCTCCCTCTGCCCAGTCCTTGGCCGCGCCCAGCTCGGGTTTTGTCGAGCGTCTCTGTCCAGTCTCTGTCCCCAGCGACTCCCTGCTCGTGCCTGTGCACCGCGCTCGGACTGAAGCTCGCCGCGCGCAGCTCCCTGTCGAGTCCCCATGGCACGCCCTCGCTCCATCTTCCCTGCTTGCCGGTTCTCCTTGCCGAGCTCCCCTACGCGCTGAGCTCTCTGCCATGGCGTCCCTCTCCCTGGTGTGTCCGTCGCCAGTAAATGCTCGCGCGGGACCATGTCCCACACGCCGGTGCTCGCGGTAGACACTCCCGTGTCCTCATCCCCTGCAGTGCTTGGATTTTGCCGAGCTCAATTTCTGGCCGTGGCCTCCCTGTTGGGATGCGCACCCTGGTGCCTAGCTCGGCCGCTCGTGCCTTCTCTGGTGTTTGTTCCGGCTGTGGGCGCTGTCGCGCCATTGACCCTGCCGGGACTCGTCAGCCGCGATGCCACTCCTAGCTCTCTGCTCGCAATAGCATGTCGAGATTCCGCGTCAAGCACCTCTCTTGCATGCTGTTCGTCTCCGAGCCGTATTTTTAGCTGTCGTAGTATTTTTAGTTATTCGGCTGCGTCTGTTGCCGTGAACTCGCCCCTGGTGCCCACTCTGTCTCTGTCTCTGGTTCGCGCTTCTTTCAGCTCGGTCAGGCCGGGCATCGTTCCGTGCTGTGTTCGCGCAGTTTTCTGCTCGCCAGCACGTCCTCTCGGCTCGCTCGGTTTTAATTCCCAATCCCGTCGTCAACCTCGTTGTTCGCCGTCGTTCGTCGTCCTCTAATCCCAGTTTGACCCATCCGTGTGTTCGCTCTTCATCCATCGGGTTTCACGCGTGCTCACGTTTGCCGTCGAGTCGTCGAACCCATCATCCCCGCTCGATCCCCACCTCACCAGCTCGCTCCAGACTTCAATTGAAGATCGTCGTCGATCCGTGCGTCATCAAGAAATTCCAAGAGTCAAGTGATGACGGAGCCAGCAACATGATATTCACCAAGTGCGCGACAAAAAGCTCGAGCTAGGATTTATCAGCATTCGTACGAGATTTGGGTCGCGTTTGATGCTGGTAAGTTGAATTTATTTGCTTAGTAATTTTAGTGCTTTGCCGGTAGGCGCTATCGGTATTTTATGCGAGGAATTTTAGTTGTGGAATGAAGTCAGTGCTATGCATTCATGTGCATTATGCAAATCATTTAGGTACGTTTATTGACCACGTGATGCGGAGGACTAAAGCTGAGTAGACCCCAAGATGACGTAACGGGTGGACTAATTCGCAAGATGATGCTGGTGGATTAACCTGAAGATGGATAATCGGAACAAGTATCAGAACAAAGGATGATCGCCAAGTGGACATCGTCTAACCAACACTAACGTAGTGTTTATTCCAGGCAAGCCCCAGTGCATGCAACCCCTTTCCTTGTGTTTTTAAATACTTTTCACACACTTATGTCTAGTGAAATGTGCATTAAGTTTATAGGAGTTGCTTGGAAACCCTTTGATGCATTGCTTTCCTTGATATCCATACCCTTATAGATACTTCTGTGAAGTATCAAAATATGATTTACAAAAATGCTTAGCCTTGCTTAGATCTTGTGGATAGAGGTTGTCCTCCATCTAACCCGGGAGAGGATGGCTTCTACCTGCAAGAATGTTTTCATTTGGAGCAATAGTGAGATCTTACTGCAAAGTTCCCTGTGATGCTCTTTCATCCTAAGGAACAGACACAATCCTAAGGATGGAAATACTTAAATCGAGACTTGGGCTAGGAACAGGTGATGTTCCGCCCGGGTCAATTAAGGATTGGATGCGTATGTAGGCCTGTTGATCAAGGACTATCTTATCTAGCCACATGCCCTGAGAATGGGACAGGGTAAGCTTGAACCCGGCTATTCCATACATGAAAAGACAATCGCGCACTGGGCGTGGAGAGATGGCGAGAGTGGTACGTACCCTCCTGGCAACGGATCGCCTAAAAGGGGTGGTGTACTCTCGGGTGGCGCGGACCTATTCATGCAGTGGAGGATCCGTGGGAATAGTAGACATCAAGGTTTACGAGAAACATATGTCGTGTGGTTAGAGATCCTCAGCTGAGTAAATCGATTCGGATCGCCGTTATATCCCCGGACAGTGGAGACTTGAGCTCCGACCTACAGCCTAAGTCAAGATGTGAACACTATGGATAAAAATGATGTTGTATTGATGAGATGATGAAATTAGACTAGATGCAAACATAGTCTATTAAATATTTAATCTGGCGTTAAAATATTGAAAGTAAGGACTCACTTTAGTAAGCTATTTCTGCAAAAGTATCTAAGTTGATTCTTGCTAAAGCCTCTCCTTGATTCCCAAATCCAGCATATCCTTGAGAGTCTTTTCTTTAGTCGGGTAAGTCTTGCTGAGTAATTTCATACTCAGGGTTTTATTCCCTGTTGTTTTTCAGGTTATAGTTTTTGTGCTGCTGTTGATGGTGTTAAGTGCCGGTGGGCTCGGCCTTCTTATATAAGTATACCCCGCCTTTATCTTCTTATTGAGGATGGTCACTTGAGCTAGCATATATTTCAAAACTATAAATAATTTATAACCGTTCAAAGTTTCTTTCTTTGAATCAATGTAGTAATCACTCTGATCATGTATGAAGTAAAATTTTTGTAACTTGTAAAATTTGGTAATAAGATTTCCGCTGCAAAATATTGGTGTGTGTGATTTGTATTACTTAATCCTGCGGTTCTGGTTGTAAGTGGTTTATCCGGTGTCCGTGGGGCAATCGGACGGATCCTGTTAAGTTATCTGGTGCACATGCATGGCCGTCTGAGTTCTTTGAGACAAGGACAGGTGCATGTGGGCCCGATACCTTGGGAGGTTCTGCCACAGCGGTTACACCTTAATCGACACGACTCTCGGCAACGGATATCTCGGCTCTCGCATCGATGAAGAACGTAGCAAAATGCGATACCTGGTGTGAATTGCAGAATCCCGCGAACCATCGAGTTTTTGAACGCAAGTTGCGCCCGAAGCCTTCTGGCGGAGGGCACGTCTGCCTGGGCGTCATGCCAAAAGACACTCCCAACACCCCCCCGCGGGGCGAGGGACGTGGCGTCTGGCCCCCCGCGCCGCAGGGCGAGGTGGGCCGAAGCAGGGGCTGCCGGCGAACCGCGCCGGGCGCAGCACGTGGTGGGCGACATCAAGTTGTTCTCGGTGCAGCGTCCTGGCGCGCGGCCGGCCATTCGGCCCTACGGACCCATCGAGCGACCGAGCTTGTCCTCGGAGCGCGAGCCCAGGTCAGTCGGGACTACCCGCTGAGTTTAAGCATATAAATAAGCGGAGGAGAAGAAACTTACGAGGATTCCCCAAGTAACGGCGAGCGAACCGGGAGCAGCCCAGCTTGAGAATCGGGCGGCCTCGCTGCCCGAATTGTAGTCTGGAGAGGCGTCCTTAGCGACGGACCGGGCCCAAGTTCTCTGGAAAGGGACGCCTGGGAGGGTGAGAGCCCCGTCCGGCCCGGACCCTGTCGCACCACGAGGCGCCGTCAACGAGTCGGGTTGTTTGGGAATGCAGCCCAAATCGGGCGGTAAACTCCGTCCAAGGCTAAATACAGGCGAGAGACCGATAGCGAACAAGTACCG
>NC_050101.1:17523070-17550570 GCF_902167145.1 Zea mays | reverse complement strand
GACCTATTCTCAAACTTTAAATAGGTAGGACGGCACGGCTGCTCCGGTGAGCCGTGCCACGGAATCGGGAGCTCCAAGTGGGCCATTTTTGGTAAGCAGAACTGGCGATGCGGGATGAACCGGAAGCCGGGTTACGGTGCCAAACTGCGCGCTAACCTAGAACCCACAAAGGGTGTTGGTCGATTAAGACAGCAGGACGGTGGTCATGGAAGTCGAAATCCGCTAAGGAGTGTGTAACAACTCACCTGCCGAATCAACTAGCCCCGAAAATGGATGGCGCTGAAGCGCGCGACCCACACCTGGCCATCTGGGCGAGCGACATGCCCCGATGAGTAGGAGGGCGCGGCGGCCGCCGCAAAACCCGGGGCGCGAGCCTAGGCGGAGCGGCCGTCGGTGCAGATCTTGGTGGTAGTAGCAAATATTCAAATGAGAACTTTGAAGGCCGAAGAGGAGAAAGGTTCCATGTGAACGGCACTTGCACATCGGTAAGCCGATCCTAAGGGACGGGGGAAACCCGGCAGATAGCGCGATCACGCGCGTCACCCGAAAGGGAATCGGGTTAAGATTTCCCGAGCCGGGACGTGGCGGCAGACGGCTGTAACACCCGGTTTTAAGGAACAAAGCCGGGTGCAACTCATACATGCGCCAAGAAGACAACATATATAATAACAGAGTGTATAGAGATAAATGTCATAAAACATCAGAGTAATTATTACATAGCGGAAGACTTATTACAAAATAAAGGAATAAATGTAAAACGAACTAAGGATCGTCGGCGCCAATGTCGACTGAGAAACGCCACCTAGATCAAGTCGAATGCCTCAATGTTAGGCGACTCCTCTTCGACCACCTGTTCTTCTCCTGTGGGGGGGTGTGAGACAGCAAGAGTGAGCTCACATACGTTCATAGCTCAACAAGTCGTGGGGAATAATGTGGCATGAACTCGCCAAAGGTGGGAGTTCATGTAGTGTAAGGCTAATCAATGGAATAAAGGCTGAGGCTGAGCATTGCTTTTATAAGTTGGTCAAAATTTTATTAGCAATTACTAAGTGTAAGTAAATACCAAACCTTAATAATAATAAAGAAAAGTAATAGTAAAATAATCCCAAATGCGATGCAAATGTCAAATTAAATTTAAGTTCCATAATTAATCATGTGAGGGTCCGAGCCGCTCATGACCGTGAGCACGGCTAGTATACTAGTTTTACACTCTGCAGAGGTTGCACATCTTTACCCACAAGCCGTGCTACCCATCTGCCAAGGGGTCATGAATCCCATACACCTCTACCAAGGAAGCGAGGCAGGGTAACACTACGAGGCCTTTACAAAGTTCCACTAGCTTCAGAAATCCCGCTACAGTTTATAGGAAGCTCCAGTGCAGGGTTCTTGCCTGACCGCCATCGCAGCAAAATCAACCCAAGGACCTCCCTACACTGACCACTCCCCTACTGCCCTTGCCCCTTTTGGGTAAGGAAGACCTCCACTAGCTTTCCTAGTTAATCAGCCAAGGGCGTCCCATTATACCCTTGTGGTAGCACTGTTTTCCCGGGTGGTCGCTCCATGTTCCCATTAATTTAATGATCTTAACATGAACAGTAATAATAACCAGATAATAACAGAATAATCATGAATAGTGTATCTCCATACCCAATCCACATAAAGCAATAGCAAGTACTACCCAAAAATATCTCAGGGGTGAACAAGGTATAGAGGTAATCAAAACTGGGGTATCATAAAGGCTCCCATCAAAATTAACCTATGCAGATCATTAAAATTAATAAGAACATGGCTGGGAAAAGTAAGTGATCAAGGGCACAACTTGCCTTCAATGAGCTCATGCTCAGCTATCTCTACTTGCTGAACCTCAGTTTCCACAGTGGCTTGCTCGTCTACTCGCATCAACACAATACATACATAGTATAGCAAAAATTAACATTGCACCAAACATGTAAATAAAATACACAGTAAAAATTTACACATTAAAATGAGATCATAGGAACTGGAATCACTAAATTTGGAGTTATAGAATTCAAGTTATGAATTTCCTAAGGTTTAATATGATTAAAATAGGATTAAATGTTAAATTAGTTTTCTTACTGTGTTCATGTCAAAACAGAGCTACTAAATGATAGAGAATATTATTACAAAATTTTAGCAACTGGGATGGTTCAATTTGGGGTTAACATAAATTTTCTATGAATTATACAAATTCTAGCATTTAATTAATACTATAAATTCATTTTTCTGGTTTTATTTGTTCTCTAGACTAGGCGTCAATTTCTGGAAAAGTCAGGGGCTCTGGCGCAAGATTACCGAGACTTAGTGAATAGCACAGGGTGGATTGCGGGTTCTATTCCTCGGAATCCCGAGGGTTCTTATGCAAAAGGGCACTGCGAAGCGGTATCATTTGTTTCTGGCTTTAGGATTAGGTTTGGACGGCCCAGATTAAATCTTTCCCACTCCGAACCGGTACGCAGTAAGGGACGCACGATTGACAACCAACGATCCAGATTTAAAAAGTGTTGCGATCAATCCCCCTCCACCCGATTGCTGATCAACGGTCAGGATGAGATTCACCGAAGCGGTACACCCGATCTAATCGTAGCCCTCTGTTCCCGATCCAAAGGCCAGGGCAGCCCCCCCCTTCCCTCCGATGGAGGAGCACGGTGGCGCGCGCCCGTTCACGGCGGTCCGCCCGCCGGAGATCTCGAATCCGGCCAGTACGAACGCCATAACTCGATTCACTCATCCCACGTGCAATTGACGACTCCCAAAACTCAATGCTACAACTAATTTTGGCTGAGGTGTAACGCCCCGAATTTTGCAGTTGAATTTTTTCTTTTCTTTACTCGCCAAAATTTGGGCGTTACCTTTTCTTTTTCTTTTTCCCCTCGCTAAACCTTGACCTTTTCCAAAAGCTAACGGGATTCGGTTTGGATTTCCCGTGTAAGAAAAACCCTAAATGCTTTATGTTGTTTGATGCACCATGCCGAACCTTGCATTTCTTTTGATTGCTTTGAAAGTGCAAATGCATTCATGTAGAAAGATCGGATTTCGAAAATGAGGAGAAGATCTTTTCTTTCTTTTTCTCTCTCTTTCTCTCTCCTCTTTTTCTCTCTCTCCCGCGCCGTGGGCCGACCCCGGCCGGCCCAAGCCCCCTGCGCGCCCCCCTCTTGGGCCTTGGCAAGGCCCAGCCGCCCCCCCTCTCTCCCTTTTTCCCCTAACCCTCTCCCTCTCCCTCTCATTTTCTCTCTCTCTCCCTAAGCCGCCGCCCCTACCCCCTGCCCAACCGCCGCCCTGCCCTAGGCCGCCGCGCCGCCCCCTGCCACCGGCCGCCCCTCGCCGTCGATCCCCCCGCCGGTGAGCCCCCTCCCCCTCCTCCCTCCTCCCTCCTTCCCCCTCCCCTCCTCTTTCCCCCATCCGGCCATGGCTCAGCCGCCCGCCCCTGGCCGCGCCGCCCGGCCAGCCCCAGCCCCGGCCATCCCCGGCCGCCCCCTGGCCGGCCACGGCCCCTCCCCGGCCAGCCCCCCCCCCCCCCCCCCCCCCGGCCGCGCCCCCTCGCCCGCCTGGCCTCGGCCGCCAGCTTGGCTGGCCTCGGCCGCCAGCTCGGCTGGCCTCGGCCGCCAGCTCGGCCGCCCTCCCCCGCGCGCCCAGCCTAGGGCCGGTTCAACCGCCCTAGGGCCGGTTCAACCGCCCCCCCCTCTGTTTTTTTTATTTTTTTATTTTATTTTATTTACTTTCTGTGATCATGATTACCTTATGTTAGGTAGACTAATCATTGTTTATGCTATGGGAAAGTAGGAAGTTTAATTTCAAATTCCGTTATGTTATTGATTCACGTAGTTAATTGTTTATCCCGTGCAATGTTAATCAACTAAAAATGATTAGGTTTCCATTCGTATATATATAACAGAATTCTTTTGTTAGGAATCAATTGTAATTGATTATTAGTGCATAAACTTTAACCCCCCCCCCTGTGAGACCCTTTCCCGTTTCTTTCTAACCATAACAAATGCGATGTCAAATGTCATACTTGATGCATATTCGCTTTACTTGTTCCCTTGTATGGTGTACTGTTCTTTTGAATTAAATGTGTGGATGTATGTATGTTTACGCTCGCATAGAGAACAATCCGGTCGAAGAGCCCGAGGAATTCGCAGGAGAAGCCCCTGAGCAGCAGTCGGTTGGTGGAGGCAAGTGTCCTTTGACCTATCTCTGTCCTATTCATTCTTTAATTCACCCCCCGCATTACACATTTATACCTAAGGATTGACTAGCTTTTTGTTATCCATGTCCTTGTTTACCTATTTGGGTCGGATTATTACTTCTTAGTCTGATGCTATTGCTCAACTCTAATCAATGAACATGATGTGATTATCTATGATACGCTGTTTTCCCCGTCTTATTTATGATTATATTGGTGACTTTCAAGGGGACTCGAGCGGTTTCTCGAGTGCCTCTCCGTAAGGACCTGTTCAATGGATGACCGCCCGGGAAAACAGTGCAACCATGAGGGTGGAATGGGACGCCCTTAGCTGAATAATTGGAGGAACCGGGGTGTAGTCCGCTTAGCCGTTGTGCCGTCAATGGGGCTCGGTGTATGCGGCTCGCTCTGCCAAGGTTGATTTGTCCCTTGGGGAGGAGTGCGGTACATTTAGGAAACCTAACGGGCGGCTACAGCCTCGGGGAATCTTTGTAAAGGCTCCGTAGTGATGCCCTGCTGGACCACCTAGGTAGTGGTTAATGGGGAGTCGCTCTCTCCGGGCAGAATGGGAATCACGGCTTGTGGGTAAAGTGCACAACCTCTGCAGAGTGTTATGAAAACTGATATATCAGCCGTGCTCGCGGTTATGAGCGGCCAAGGGAGCTCCAGAGAATAGTGATACTTGATCAGTGATACTTTGGTACAGGTGGCAATGAGATTGATGGTTCTGATTATGATTATGGTATTGGTAAGTGGTATTCTTTCCGTTTGGAAAGGATACATTGGGCTAATAACTTGGGTTAATGTTAAAACCTGGCTTTCTACTAGTAAGTAATAACCTGACCAACTAAAAGCAACTGCTTGACTTATCCCCACATAAAGCTAGTCCACTACAGCCAAACAGGATGCTTGCTGAGTACGTTGATGTGTACTCACCCTTGCTCTACACACCAAACCCCCCCCCTCCAGGTTGTCAGCATTGCAACCACTGCTCAGGAGAAGATGAAGCTGTGGAAGGAGACTTCCAGGAGTTCCAAGACTACGACGAGTTCTAGGTGTGGGTTAGCGGCAACCCCCAGTCGGCTGCCTGTGAAGGCCATGTTATCTACGTTTCTTTTCCGCACTTTGATTTATTGTAAGAACTATATGGACGTCTCAGACGTATGATGTAATCGACTATTATTTCCCTTTTTAATACTATTTTGAGCACTGTGTGATGATGTCCATGTTATGTAACTGCTGTGTACGTGAATAACTGATCCTGGCACGTACATGGTTCGCATTCGGTTTGCCTTCTAAAAACCGGGTGTGACATAAGTGGTATCAAAGCCGTGCTGACTGTAGGACCGCTAACCTAGAGTAGAATGGTCGTTCTAAGGACTATAGACCTCTGTGCCTGCCTTGACTTTGATATCCTTTCAAAAGTTGGTCCTACTGACCAAATCTATGTTCTACTATATATTATACCTTGCTGAAAACTTTGTTTTATTCTGATCCTTCATTTATTTATGATTCATTATTTGCTGGTCATATTAATTCTGTTCTCACCCTTTTGCTTGCGATGTCTTTTGTAGATGGCTCGACTTAGACACACTGCACGAAAGTCCGTCATCCCCTTCTTACCCTCCTGCCTTGCTGAGCGTCCGCTTCGCCGTCCCGTGGCCGGACAGTCCAGCCACTTGGAGAGACTGCACCACCGCCTGCATGAGGAGCAGGAACGTCGACGACAGGAGCAGCAGGGCTCTTCCTTCTCGCTCCAGCAGGAGATAGAGTCTGTGAGGAGCTGCTCTCCTGTGCTTCCCCTGGAGGCGCCCCCTGCACCACCACTGGGCGCCCCAGCTTCTGGAGTAGCTGCCGGAGGAGACCCAGACGACGGAGGTGGCGACGACAGCTCGAGCCACGACCTCGACCTCTCTAACCATGAGCCGGAAGGATGGGTTGCTCGACCCATCACTCGCGACGCTGCTCGCGGGTGTCACTTCCACGACGCGCTCGACACCCTGCTACGTCGGGCACTTGACCGGCGTACTTGGTCCATCGAGTATCGATGTGTGGTCTACCAGCATAGTCGCGGGGTCTACCCGGACCGCTGGGAGGCGACCTGTTTGGTGCGCCGTCCGGAGAACAGTCTCCAGGGCGCGGAGGCTTGCTCAGAGCACTATTCTATCTCTGAGCGGGACTCAGCTGAGGCAGCCATGCAGGATGCTGCACGGCGTGCGCTTTCGCACTACTGCTCGGTTCTCGGTGGGGTAGCTGACGGCCTCGACCTGAAGTATTACCCCCGCCGTCCATCTGGCAGCACAGGAGGCGTGATTGTTTCACCTGCTGGTGAGGACAATCCTAGGTTGAGCAGCACAGTCAACCTAGCCGCCGTGCTAAACACGGAGCTGGACCATGCATTAGATGAGCTGAGTAGGGCTCGTGCTGAGATCGCCCTGCTGCGGGCTGAGCGCGCGGAGCGTCGTCACTTGGATGATGGTTCCCCCGCTCCCGTTGGGACTCAGCACCCGTACCGCTCACCTCGGCGTGGACGCCAGTCTTATGGCAATCCCGACTGCAAGACCAAGATAAATCTAGAACCATAGATCGTTAGAGTTGGATCTTGTAATTAATACGAAATATATATACATAGAAGCTTCAGTCTTAGCGTTGGTCTCGGTCTTAGTTAGTCTTAGTTAGACAGGGTAGTTTGCTATATCCTGTGCATTTATGTTTGTCATGATGAACTATGTTTGGTTTGGATCTTTGTAATGATTGTCACCAGAGTGTGGGTATCCCCTGCATTTTGGTTTACATATTATGTTAATAAAGTTAGTTATATAGTTGGGAAAACCTTTATTCTACTTTCCTCTTTATCTGAGAAGCTGTGTGGTCTGTGTTGGAGATCAGTGAAGATGCTCATCTGTTCAGTGCTGTTGGAGAATTCTACACTCTTTTCTTATGCTGCAAGATTTGCCAGATCAGTTCTGATGTGTGGTTGCGTTCTGCAAATGTCAGAGAACAGGCGCAGAGGAGGAAGGCGTGCTCAGCAGGAGCGAGCCGCTCCGCAGGATGAGGCGCCCCAGCAGCAGCAGTTGCCGCCCCCGCCCCCGATGTCGATCGAGCAGATGTTTCTGATGCAGACTCAGGCAGTTCAGGCCATCGGTCAGACTCTGGCCGCCATTCAGCAGCCCAGCAGCAGTCAGGCCCCAATGCCCCAGCAAAGCAGAATGTGTCCCAGCCTGGAGTAGGCAACTGCTCTCAGCAGCGCTATAATCATGGAAGACTGAACCACTTGGAGGCTGAAGCAGTTCAGGAAACCCCCGGCATGATAGTAGGTATGTTCCCAGTCGACTCCCATATTGCAGAAGTGTTATTTGATACTAGAGCAACGCATTCTTTCATTACTGCATCATGGGTAGAAGCACATAATCTTTCAATTACTACCATGTCAACCCCTATTCAAATTGACTCGGCTGGTGGTAGAATTCGAGCTGATAGCATTTGTTTGAATGTAAGTGTGGAAATAAGGGGGATAGCGTTTCCCGCTAACCTTATAGTAATGGGTACTCAGGGAATAGATGTCATCCTAGGGATGAATTGGCTAGATAAGTATCAGTCAGTTATCAGTTGTGATAAAAGGACAATCAAGTTGGTGTCCCCACTAGGAGAGGAAGTGGTGACCGAGTTAGTCTCGCCTGAGCCGAAGAGAGGAAGTTGTTATCAGATGGCTGTCGATAGCAGTAAAGCAGACCCAATTGAGAGTATCAAGGTTGTGTCTGATTTCCCAGATGTGTTTCCAAAGGACTTACCGGGTATGCCACCAGAGCGGAAAGTTGAGTTTGCCATAGAGCTTCTTCCTAGAACCGCCCCCATCTTTAAGAGAGCTTACAGAATATCCGGACCAGAGTTGGTTGAGCTTAAGAAGCAGATTGATGAGCTGTCAGAGAAAGGTTACATTGTAACACCCACTTTGTAATTGCTAGATAAAACACCAATAGAGAAAACAATTTCTCTTTATGTGAGTTTGATCTTGATGCATCATCATATGAGAACACCATGTCCAAGAACAATTAATAAAAGACATGCTACTAAATTGTTGCATCATGCTGGATATTTTATTTGTATGTGCATTTTGTGACAAAAAAAAATATATATGTAATGTGACAAGAAATATATTAAAAAGCCCAAAAGTGGAATTTAAGTTCTAAAGGAAATTTAGGATTTGAGATTTGAGAAAAGAGAAGAAATACTATACAAATGAGATAAAATAGATATATAAAATAACTAGATTTGGTTATTTAAATTTAACCTAAGTATGAACTCCACAAATATAAACTCAGAATTTGAATTTGAATTCAAAATGGAAATACAAAATGGAAAAGAAAAGGAAATAAAAAAAAGGGGGAAGGGAAGCTACTTGGGCCTCAGACCCCATTTCGGCCCAAAATCCCGTCCTAACCCGCGTTTGCCGACCCATTCCCCCTCAGCCGCTCGGTCTCACTTTGATCGACATGTGGACCCGGGGATCAGTCTTCTTTGCATCACGCCGCTCACTGCCTGGGCGCGCCTGTGACTTACGTGTGGGGCCCAGTTGTCATGGTTATCCTCTCCGCGGCGCGTGCGCTCAGGAGACGGAGTCCGCGCACCAGCCGCCGGGACCTCCGCGGAAATGGCGCAGCTGACCGTGACTGGGCGCGCCCGCATGGGGGAAAATCTCCTCTGTTATAGCAGTGCGGTAGGATCGCCTGCGCCACATCCGCCTTGACGCCCAAAACTATTGCATCGGGGCGGCTTCTCTCGTGGTGCCAGGGCCCTCACCATTGGTGCGCCGAGTGCGTGAGAGAGCAGAGCTTGGCGAGAGGAAGAGTCGAGCTCGCTGGCGGTGTTCATGGCTCTGGGGCGTGCGCGAAGGGAAGCTGCTTGGCGCCGGGGACCCTTGCCATTGGCGCCGACGATCCTTAGTTCGTTTTATCTTTAATATTTTATTTTGTAATAAGTCTTCCGCTATGTAATAAATACTCTGATGTTTTATGACATTTATCTCTATACACTCTGTTATTATATATGTTGTCTTCTTGGCGCATGTATGAGATGCACCCGGCTTTGTTCTTTAAAACCGGGTGTTACAGAAGTGGTATCAGAGGAAATGTTGACTGTAGGACGAAACCTAGATAGACTGGACAACCCTTACCTACTTATCTCATTCTGATTCATTCTACACTCACCTTACTCTGATTCTTTCTACACTTATCTTGATCCTGTCTCACCTTCTACTGTTCTACTCTGATCATTCTTACCTTTTCTACTCTAAGACAAGATGGATTTCAAACCTTGGAATCCCTACCCCTATGACATTTTTAAGAGATAGGAGGCCTAAGACAAAAATTAAAACTATTTTCTCTATTAAAAATGTTGGTTGATTGTTCTGATGATCAATGCCTGATTTGCTTCTTTGATTGATTGAGATAGTATATATGGACATTTTTGCATGTACCACTATAAGGTACTGTATTAGCTTTAGTAGGTGACACACTAATCTACTTAGCTAATAAATCAACCGCAGTAACATTTCTCATAATTACTCGCCTTGTCTACAATTCTTTCTTTCTTACCCTGTATTTCTAACCCAGATGGACTGCCCCTATACTGTTAGAAGAGAGCAGTATAGACTTGATCCTTGGTATGTCATGGTTAAGAAAGGCAATGGTGGTTTATACACTGCGCTAAGGGAACCGTAGAACTCACCAGTTCCAAAGGAGAAAGATTTGAAGTTGGAATTGCAGTAACTACTGCCACCAGATATGGAAGTTGAGTTGGTCATTAATCTCTTACCTAAGACTGCCCCTATTTCTAAACGGCCATACATGATGTCCATAGAAGAGCTAAAGGAACTTAAGAAACAATTAACGGAATTACAAGAGGATGGATACATTCGTCTGAATTCTTCACCTTGGAGAGCACCAGTTTTGTTTGTAAAGAAGAAAGATGAATTGCAAGGGATATGCGTGGATTAAAGGTCCCTTAATGATGTCACTGTGAAGAACAAGTTTCGGTTACCCCGCATTAAGGATTTATTTAATCGGATGAGAGGAGCCAGGGTACTCTCGAAGATCGACCTCCGACCGGGATACCATCAGATGAAGACTGGACCATCAGATATTCCTAAGACGACTTTCTCGACTCGATATGGATTATATGAGATCATCGTTATGTCGTTTGGATTAACTAATGCACCAGCTTATTTTATGGATTTGATGAATAAGATGTTTTTGGAGTATTTGGACAGATTCGTCGTGGTGTTCATCGACGATATTCTTATCTATTCTAAGAATGAGAGTGACCATGAGGAACATCTAAGGTTGGTGCTACAGAAGCTTTAAGATAATCAACTCTACGCCAAGTACGGTAAATGCGAGTTTTGGATTGGTGGGGTGCCATTTCTTGGACATATCATTTCTAATGGAGGGATATCAGTGGATCCTGCTAAAGTCAAGGAGATAGTGGTGTGGAGCATACCCACTACGGTTACAGAAGACCGAAGTTTCTTGGGACTTGCAGGATATTATTGGAGATTTATTGAAGGATTTTCTAAGATAGCTAAGCTTATGACCTCGCTTTTGGTGAAGGAAAGATAATTCAAATGGGACGAGAAGTGCCAAGTATATACGGATCATAAGAGTTTGAAGTATATATTCACTCAGAAGGATCTCAACCTTAGGCAACGCCGTTGGTTAGAGCTTATTAAGGATTATGATTTGGAAATTCGCTATCACCCCGGGCAAGGCAAATTTGGTTACAGATGCCTTGAGTCGAAAGGAGCGTGTTCATTTAGCTGTTGTTGCCCAGCTACTCGATGGGATTGTTGAGAATTTCAGGAGGCTTAACCTGGGGATAGTTACTCACACTAAAGGAGTTATTATTGAGGTGGAAACTACTTTGGAGCAAGAGATCCGCAAAGGATAAATTGGTGATGCTAAGACACAAGAGATTAAGGATCTGATTACCGAAAATCGAGTTCCGGAATTCACGGAAGATGAGCAAGGCACAATGTGGTTCAAGGATCAGATATGAGTTCCCAAAATTGAAAGCCTTCGTGAGACTATATTGAAGAAAGCCCATGACTTGGATTATTCTATTCATCCTGGGAGTACCAAGATGTATCAGGATTTGAAGCAGACATACTTGTGATATGGATTGGAGAGAAATGTGGCTATACATGTGGCTATGTGTGATGTGTGTTAAAGAGTTAAGGCTGAACACCAGAGGCCAGCTAGACTACTGCACCCACTGAAGATACCCGAGTGGAAGTGGGAAGAGATTGGTGTGAACTTCTTCACTGGATTGCCTCGCACCTCGAAAGGATATGATGCTAGTTGGGTTATTGAGGATAGACTGACCAAAGTGGCTCATTTCATTCCGGTCAAGACAACTTATAAGGGATCCCAATTGGCTAAGTTATACATGTCTCGGATTGAGTCTCTACACGGTGTACCGAAGTGGATCATTTTGGATAGAGAATCACAGTTTACCCCCAGATTTTGGAAAAGTTTTCATGAGAATATGGATACGAAGTTGAATCATAGTTCGGCCTACCTCAGACTAATGTACAAACTGAAAGGACTAATCAAGTATGGGAATACATGTTGAGAGCTTGTACCCTTCAGTATGGTAGTAGTTGGGACAAGAGCCTACCTTATGCTGAATAGTTACCAGGCCAGTCTGAAGATGTCCCCGTTCGAGACTCTGTATGACAGGAAATGCAGGACACCTCTATTTTGGACTAGACTAGAGGAAGACAGTTCTTTGGACCTGGACTTATTCAAGAGGCAGAAGAACAAGTTCGTATAATTCGAGAAAATTTGAGAGTGGCTCAAACCAGGCAAAAGAGCTATGCTGATAATAGAAGGAGACCACTGGAATTTGAAGAAGGAGATTATGTGTATCTCAAGGTGTCACCACTTCGTGGAATGAGGAGTTTTAAAGTCGAGAGTAAATTGTCCCCTCACTTTGTTGGACCATTCTGAGTCTTTAGGCGAGTTGGAGAGATGACCTATCAACTCGAGCTACCTGATAATCTATCTAATGTGCATTCCATCTGTCTCACTTAATAAGTGTCTCCGTGTCCCCGAGGAACAGTTACTAATGGAAGAGCTCAGTGTTCAAGGTGATTTGACTTACACGGAGTACCCGATCAAGATTTTGGATACATTGACTCGAGTTACAAGAAATAAAGTGATAAAGATGTGCAAAGTTCAATGGAGTCACCACAGTGAAGATGAAGCAACTTGGGAAAGAGAAGAAGAGCTTCGCATAGATTTTCCCCACCTTTTCTCTAGTTCTTCTTAAATCTCGGGGACGAGATTATTTTTAAGGGGGGTAGGATTTGTAACACCCACTTTGTAATTGCTAGATAAAACACCAATAGAGAAAACAATTTCTCTTTATGTGAGTTTGATCTTGATGCATCATCATATGAGAACACCATGTCCAAGAACAATTAATAAAAGACATGCTACTAAATTGTTCCATCATGCTGGATATTTTATTTGTATGTGCATTTTGTGACAAAAAAAAATATATATATGTAATGTGACAAGAAATATATTAAAAAGCCCAAAAGTGGAATTTAAGTTCTAAAGGAAATTTAGGATTTGAGATTTGAGAAAAGAGAAGAAATACTATACAAATGAGATAAAATAGATATATAAAATAACTAGATTTGGTTATTTAAATTTAACCTAAGTATGAACTCCACAAATATAAACTCAGAATTTGAATTTGAATTCAAAATGGAAATACAAAATGGAAAAGAAAAGGAAATAAAAAAAAGGGGGAAGGGAAGCTACTTGGGCCTCAGACCCCATTTCGGCCCAAAATCCCGTCCTAACCCGCGTTTGCCGACCCATTCCCCCTCAGCCGCTCGGTCTCACTTTGATCGACATGTGGACCCGGGGATCAGTCTTCTTTGCATCACGCCGCTCACTGCCTGGGCGCGCCTGTGACTTACTTGTGGGGCCCAGTTGTCATGGTTATCCTCTCCGCGGCGCGTGCGCTCAGGAGACGGAGTCCGCGCACCAGCCGCCGGGACCTCCGCGGAAATGGCGCAGCTGACCGTGACTGGGCGCGCCCGCATGGGGGAAAATCTCCTCTGTTATAGCAGTGCGGTAGGATCGCCTGCGCCACATCCGCCTTGACGCCCAAAACTATTGCATCGGGGCGGCTTCTCTCGTGGTGCCAGGGCCCTCACCATTGGTGCGCCGAGTGCGTGAGAGAGCAGAGCTTGGCGAGAGGAAGAGTCGAGCTCGCTGGCGGTGTTCATGGCTCTGGGGCGTGCGCGAAGGGAAGTTGCTTGGCGCCGGGGACCCTTGCCATGGGCGCCGGGGACCCTTGCCATGGGCGGACGGACCCGACCATCGCCTGTCGTCCTGGGCAAGCATGCCCTGTACTCTAGCGCCGGTAAGACACCCATGTATCGCTTGATCGTTCCGTCCCTCTGCCCCTTTACACTTGATGAATCGGGATGGGGTCACGGTACGCCGGGAATTTCCGTCGGTGTCCATCTTCGTCGTGGATGGTGCGTGGTCGCGAGCAGACTCTAGCCATGGCCGATTCGTGGGATTGGTGGCACCAACGAACTCGCCCGCGCACCCTCTATGCGTTGCACCCAGCCAGACTTGTGTTGGTGCGCCTGGGACTTGTGTCGCCTGCGCTCCGGCGATGCCGCCGCCGCATTCTGTGCGGGCGCCGCCAGTCTTGGCCGCCAGGGGAGGGGGAATTGGTGACCATCCTAGGCTGTCGGATGCGTAGCTTACGGCTAGATTAGGTGTAGTGCAACAGTTCGGCTGGGATCCGATCCAGACGGTTCAACATAGATCCTAGGGCCCATATGGCGTACCGGTTGGTGATGAATGGATTGTGATCCTAGCGCTTGATTGCTGATCGGTCGGCCAGGGTCACTCGCGGATTAAATGCGCTCCAGATCTAATCTGTACCACCAGTTTTTGATCCAACGGCCAGAAAACGTCCATACCCCTTCGGATAGCGCAATTGTAAAAGAGCCCTTGTAGAATCCAGAAATTAACCCGCAGTCCACACAGTGGCGCTATGTGTCTTAGGATTTCTTATGCGTTAGCCCCTGCGGATTTTGGTAATTGAGGCCCAGTCCAGAGCGTATTTAAAATAAGTAAATGAATTAGTAAATGCAATTTTAATACAAAAACAAATGCTAGAACTTGGAAAATTCATATCTAATTCATTTTAGCTCCAAATTGAGTCATTCCAGTTGCAATAATTTTGTATTAATATTGTATACCAACCAGTAACACTGTTTAGCCATGAAACTTGAATTAAAATTATTCATTTGGAGTAATCTATTCTAGGCACTAAATAATTTTCGAAATTCATAACTTGGTAACCGCAACTCCGAATTTAGTGGTTCTTGTTTCTACGATCTCGTAACGTCGCGTAGATCATTATTATTTAGTTTGTGTATATGTTTGGTGTGATGTTAATTTTCTCTATATATTGTGCTTGTTTGTATTGCTACGACTAGCACGAGGACGCGTGTCATCTGAAAAGCAAGTTGGTACCTGGAATCTCAAGTGCCAGGCAAGTTGTGCCCTTGACCACTTTTTACCCAATAATGTTCTTTAATATCATATACTCATGCATAGGTTAATTTTGATGGGACCCAATAGGTCACCCTAGATTGTTGATCTCATTACCTTGTTTACCCCTGAATCACTTGGGTAGTTTGCTATTGCTTTATATGGTTTTGGGATAATCATTTATTACCTCTATGTTCCAATTCTTGTGGTTATTCTGTTTATGTTCATGATGTATCATTAATGTTAATTGGAACATAGAGCTTAACTTGAGAACCACGTGCCACCACGAGGGTGGAATGGGACGCCCTTGGCTGATTAACTAGGAAAGCTAGTGGAAGACTACCTTACCCGAAAGGGGCAAGGGCAGTAGGGGAGAGGTCAGTGCGGGGAGGTCTCTGGTTGATTTTGCTGCGATGGCTATCAGCCAGGAACCCTTTACTGGATCTTCCCATAAACTGTAGCGGGTTTTCGGAAGCTAGTGGAACTTTGTAAAGGCCTCGTAGTGTTGCCCTGCCGTGCTTCCTAGGTAGAGGTATATGGGGAGTCGCGACCCCTTGGCAGATGGGTAACATGACTTGTGGGTAAAGGGTACAACCTCTGCAGAGTGTAAACCTGGTATACTAGCCGAGCTCATGGTCACGAGCAGCTCAGGACTCTCTGATGTTTAAATTATGGAACTTAAATTCAATTTTGTCATTTGCATTGCATGGGTTTATTATTAATTTTGTTCTATTACTTTACTTATGGTTTGGTATTTACTTACACTTAGTAATTGCTAATAAAATTTTGACCAACTACTTAAAAGCAATGCTCAGCTTTAACCCCTATCATTGATTAGCCTTACACATCACATGAACTCACACCTTTGTGAGTTTATGTCCACTGGTTCCCCACAACTTGTTGAGCTATGATCATGTGTGAGCTCACCCTTGCTGTCTCACACCCCCCCCCCACAGGAGAAGAGCAGGTGTTTCAGGAGGAGCCTCAAGGCGAGGAGTTTGACTTGATCTAGGTGGCGTTTCCTAGTCGACATTGGCGCCGACGATCCTTAGTTCGTTTTATCTTTAATATTTTATTTTGTAATAAGTCTTCCGCTATGTAATAAATACTCTGATGTTTTATGACATTTATCTCTATACACTCTGTTATTATATATGTTGTCTTCTTGGCGCATGTATGAGATGCACCCGGCTTTGTTCTTTAAAACCGGGTGTTACATACATCCGGCCAAGCACCTCGCCTTGGGCCGCCCCTGTCCTATTTGTGGAGAAGAAAGATGGCACCAAGAGGATGTGTATCGATTATCGAGCTTTGAATGAAGTCACGATCAAGAACAAGTATCCCTTGCCCAGAATAGAAGATCTGTTTGACCAGTTGAGAGGAGCCAGTGTGTTCTCCAAGATCTATCTGAGGTCAGGTTATCATCAGCTCAGGATCCGACCTTCGGACATTCCGAAGACGGCATTCATTACCAAGTATGGCTTGTATGAGTTCACAGTGATGTCTTTTGGTTTGACCAATGCACCAGCCTTCTTTATGAACTTGATGAACAGTGTATTCATGGATTATCTCGATAAGTTTGTGGTGGTATTCATTGATGACATTCTGATTTATTCTCAAAGTGAAGAAGAGCATGCAGATCATTTGAGGATGGTATTGCAGAGATTGCGAGAGCACCAGTTGTATGCAAAGTTGAGCAAGTGTGAGTTCTGGATTAGTGAAGTCCTGTTTTTGGGTCACATAATCAACAAGGAAGGATTGGCTGTGGATCCGAAGAAAGTGGCAGACATTCTGAACTGGAAAGCGCCAACAGATGCCCGAGGAATCAAGAGCTTCATTGGAATGGCCGGATATTATCGGCGATTCATTGAAGGGTTTTCGAAGATTGCGAAACCAATGACAGCGTTGCTAGGCAACAAAGTTGAGTTCAAGTGGACCTAGAAATGCCAAGAGGCCTTTGAAGCGCTGAAAGAGGAGTTGACAACAGCGCCTGTCTTAGTCTTGCCTGATGTGCACAGGCCCTTCTCGGTGTATTGTGATGCTTGTTACACAGGTTTGGGATGTGCGTTGATGCAAGAGGGAAGAGTTGTGGCTTACTCGTCCCGACAGCTGAAGGTTCATGAGAAGAATTACCCAATCCATGACCTAGAGTTGGCAGCAGTGGTTCACGCACTGAAGACATGGAGGCACTATCTGTATGGACAGAAATGCGATGTTTACACAGATCACAAGAGTCTGAAGTACATATTCACTCAGTCAGAATTGAACATGAGGCAACGAAGATGGTTAGAGTTGATCAAAGACTATGAGTTGGAGATTCATTACCATCCAGGCAAAGCAAACGTAGTGGCAGATGCTTTGAGCAGAAAGAGTCAAGTCAATCTGATGGTCGCTCGTCCGATGCCTTATGAGTTGGCCAAGGAGTTTGACAGGTTGAGTCTCGGATTTCTGAACAATTCGCGAGGAGTCACAGTTGAGTTGGAACCTACCTTGGAGCGCGAAATCAAAGAAGCGCAGAAGAACGATGAAAAGATCAGTGAGATTCGGCGACTGATTCTAGATGGCAGAGGCAAGGATTTTCGAGAAGATGCAGAAGGTGTGGTATGGTTCAAAGACCGCTTGTGTGTTCCCAATGTCCAGTCCATTCGGGAGTTGATTCTCAAGGAAGCTCATGAGACAGCTTATTCGATTCACCTTGGCAGTGAGAAGATGTATCAGGATCTGAAGAAGAAATTCTGGTGGTATGGAATGAAGAGGGAAATCGCAGAGCATGTGGCTAAGTGCGATAGTTGTCGAAGAATTAAGGCAGAGCACCAGAGACCTGCTGGATTGTTGCAACCGTTGCAGATTCCTCAGTGGAAATGGGATGAAATCGGTATGGATTTCATAGTCGGATTGCCTCGCACTCGAGCCGGCTACGATTCTATTTGGGTAGTGGTGGACCGTTTGACCAAGTCGGCCCACTTCATACCTGTCAAGACCACCTACAACAGTGCAGTATTGGCAGAGTTGTATATGTCTCGGATCGTTTGTCTTCATGGTGTGCCAAAGAAGATAGTGTCAGACAGAGGAACGCAGTTCACCTCTCATTTCTGGCAGCAGTTGCATGAAGCCTTGGGCACGCATCTAAACTTCAGTTCAGCTTATCACCCGCAGACAGATGGCCAGACTGAAAGGACTAATCAAATTCTTGAAGACATGTTGAGAGCCTGTGCGTTGCAAGATCAGTCCGGATGGGATAAGCGATTGCCCTATGCAGAGTTTTCCTATAACAACAGTTATCAGGCCAGTTTGAAGATGTCACCATTTCAAGCGCTCTATGGAAGGAGTTGCAGAACTCCGTTGCAATGGGATCAGCCTAGAGAGAAGCAAGTGTTTGGGCCAGATATTTTGCTTGAAGCCGAAGAGAACATCAAGATGGTCCGAGAGAATCTGAAGATAGCGCAATCGAGGCAGCGAAGCTATGCAGACACAAGAAGAAGAGAGCTGAGTTTTGAAGTCGGAGACTTTGTCTATCTGAAAGTGTCACCGATCAGAGGAGTCAGAAGATTCGGAGTGAAAGGCAAGTTAGCACCCCGCTACATTGGTCCGTATCAAATTCTCTCAAAGCGTGGAGAAGTGGCTTATCAGCTCAGCCTGCCAGAGAATTTGTCCGCTGTGCATGATGTCTTTCATGTGTCTCAGTTGAAGAAGTGCTTGCGTGTGCCAGGAGAGCAGTTGCCCGTGGAAGGTCTTGAAGTCCAGGAGGACTTGACCTATGTTGAGAAGCCAGCCCAGATCCTTGAGATTGCAGATAGAGTCACCCGAAGGAAAACCATCAGAATGTGTAAAGTCAGGTGGAGTCACCACTCTGAGGAAGAAGCAACTTGGGAGCGTGAAGACGATTTGATGGCCAAGTACCCAGAGCTCTTTGCTAGCCAGCCCTGAATCTCGAGGGCGAGATTCTTTTAAGGGGGATAGGTTTGTAACGCCCCGAATTTTGCAGTTGAATTTTTTCTTTTCTTTACTCGCCAAAATTCGGGCGTTACCTTTTCTTTTTCTTTTTCCCCTCGCTAAACCTTGACCTTTTCCAAAAGCTAACGAGATTCGGTTTGGATTTCCCGTGTAAGAAAAACCCTAAATGCTTTATGTTGTTTGATGCACCATGCCGAACCTTGCATTTCTTTTGATTGCTTTGAAAGTGCAAATGCATTCATGTAGAAAGATCGGATTTCGAAAATGAGGAGAAGATCTTTTCTTTCTTTTTCTCTCTCCTTCTCTCTCCTCTTTTTCTCTCTCTCCCGCTCCGTGGGCCGACCCCGGCCGGCCCAAGCCCCCTGCGCGCCCCCCTCTTGGGCCTTGGCAAGGCCCAGCCGCCCCCCCTCTCTCCCTTTTTCCCCTAACCCTCTCCCTCTCCCTCTCATTTTCTCTCTCTCTCCCTAAGCCGCCGCCCCTACCCCCTGCCCAACCGCCGCCCTGCCCTAGGCCGCCGCGCCGCCCCCTGCCGCCGGCCGCCCCTCGCCGTCGATCCCCCCGCCGGTGAGCCCCCTCCCCCTCCTCCCTCCTCCCTCCTTCCCCCTCCCCTCCTCTTTCCCCCATCCGGCCATGGCTCAGCCGCCCGCCCCTGGCCGCGCCGCCCGGCCAGCCCCAGCCCCGGCCACCCTCGGCCGCCCCCTGGCCGGCCATGGCCCCTCCCCGGCCAGCCCCCCCCCCCCCCCCCCGGCCGCGCCCCCTCGCCCGCTTGGCCTCGGCCGCCAGCTTGGCTGGCCTCGGCCGCCAGCTCGGCCGCCAGCTCGGCCGGCCCCGGCCGCCAGCTCGGCCGCCCTCCCCCGCGCGCCCAGCCTAGGGCCGGTTCAACCGCCCTAGGGCCGGTTCAACCGCCCCCCTCTGTTTTTTTTTATTTTTTTATTTTATTTTATTTACTTTCTGTGATCATGATTACCTTATGTTAGGTAGACTAATCATTGTTTATGCTATGGGAAAGTAGGAAGTTTAATTTCAAATTCCGTTATGTTATTGATTCACGTAGTTAATTGTTTATCCCGTGCAATGTTAATCAACTAAAAATGATTAGGTTTCCATTCGTATATATATAACAGAATTCTTTTGTTAGGAATCAATTGTAATTGATTATTAGTGCATAAACTTTAACCCCCCCCTGCGAGACCCTTTCCCGTTTCTTTCTAACCATAACAAATGCGATGTCAAATGTCATACTTGATGCATATTCGCTTTACTTGTTCCCTTGTATGGTGTACTGTTCTTTTGAATTAAATGTGTGGATGTATGTATGTTTACGCTCGCATAGAGAACAATCCGGTCGAAGAGCCCGAGGAATTCGCAGGAGAAGCCCCTGAGCAGCAGTCGGTTGGTGGAGGCAAGTGTCCTTTGACCTATCTCTGTCCTATTCATTCTTTAATTCACCCCCCGCATTACACATTTATACCTAAGGATTGACTAGCTTTTTGTTATCCATGTCCTTGTTTACCTATTTGGGTCGGATTATTACTGCTTAGTCTGATGCTATTGCTCAACTCTAATCAATGAACATGATGTGATTATCTATGATACGCTGTTTTCCCCGTCTTATTTATGATTATATTGGTGACTTTCAAGGGGACTCGAGCGGTTTCTCGAGTGCCTCTCCGTAAGGACCTGTTCAATGGATGACCGCCCGGGAAAACAGTGCAACCATGAGGGTGGAATGGGACGCCCTTAGCTGAATAATTGGAGGAACCGGGGTGTAGTCCGCTTAGCCGTTGTGCCGTCAATGGGGCTCGGTGTATGCGGCTCGCTCTGCCAAGGTTGATTTGTCCCTTGGGGAGGAGTGCGGTACATTTAGGAAACCTAACGGGCGGCTACAGCCTCGGGGAATCTTTGTAAAGGCTCCGTAGTGATGCCCTGCTGGACCACCTAGGTAGTGGTTAATGGGGAGTCGCTCTCTCCGGGCAGAATGGGAATCACGGCTTGTGGGTAAAGTGCACAACCTCTGCAGAGTGTTATGAAAACTGATATATCAGCCGTGCTCGCGGTTATGAGCGGCCAAGGGAGCTCCAGAGATTAGTGATACTTGATCAGTGATACTTTGGTACAGGTGGCAATGAGATTGATGGTTCTGATTATGATTATGGTATTGGTAAGTGGTATTCTTTCCGTTTGGAAAGGATACATTGGGCTAATAACTTGGGTTAATGTTAAAACCTGGCTTTCTACTAGTAAGTAATAACCTGACCAACTAAAAGCAACTGCTTGACTTATCCCCACATAAAGCTAGTCCACTACAGCCAAACAGGATGCTTGCTGAGTACGTTGATGTGTACTCACCCTTGCTCTACACACCAAACCCCCCCCCCCCTCCAGGTTGTCAGCATTGCAACCACTGCTCAGGAGAAGATGAAGCTGTGGAAGGAGACTTCCAGGAGTTCCAAGACTACGACGAGTTCTAGGTGTGGGTTAGCGGCAACCCCCAGCCGGCTGCCTGTGAAGGCCGTGTTATCTACGTTTCTTTTCCGCACTTTGATTTATTGTAAGAACTATATGGACGTCTCAGACGTATGATGTAATCGACTATTATTTCCCTTTTTAATACTATTTTGAGCACTGTGTGATGATGTCCATGTTATGTAACTGCTGTGTACGTGAATAACTGATCCTGGCACGTACATGGTTCGCATTCGGTTTGCCTTCTAAAAACCGGGTGTGACATGAGGTCGAGTGTAGGACCCGGCCCCCGGCGGCCGCGGCGGCGCCCATGCCATCGGCAGTGGCCACGCGAACTAACGCACCTAGGCCAATTCCGAGCTACTCTAAACGTGCTAGAGATTCAAGCGAAACATGGGAAGGAGAACTCACCGAGGACGGTGGTAGACACCGAGCTGACCACGACACGAAGCGGGTTGGCGGAGGCGCTGTCGCAGCGACGAGGAATTCCGGTGCCGCGGTGCCCCCACGCGCCACCCGAAGCCCCGCGCGTGTTCGTGGAGGGTTTCCGAGGATTCGAAGCCCCACACCGTGGACCGACGATGAGCACAGGCGCGGTTCAACGATGGCGGCGATGGAACGGTCGGATGGTGGCGATTTGGTCACAGGCTCGCGCAAGGAGGATGGGTGAGAGACGGAGGGAACAGCGGGGTGATCCAACTTATCCATCGTGGACTCGGCCGTGATAGGGGTGGGCACGGTGGACTCCGGCGTTTGCGCCAACGGAATCCGCCCGGGTCTAGCGGCCATGGCGGAAGAAGCGGTCCGTTCGGCCACGACACAGCTAGGGCGATAAGATGACAGGTGGGACCCACAAGTAAGCCACGCGGGGAAAAAGGGAGAGCAAGGCACCCAGGCTGACGCGCGCGGAGAAGCTGTCGCAAGGGTCCCGCGCATCAGCGCGCGAATCCAACAGTGGGCGCGGTTGATGGAAATGGGCCGGTCTGGTCACATTGGGCCCAACACGAGGGGTTCTTTTCTTTTCTTTTTCTTTTATATTTCTTTTTCCCTTTCTCCCCCTTTTCAACTTCAAACTCCCTTCAAATTTAAATTTCCATTCCTATGAAAATTTATCCCCAATTTTATATTATGCCATGAACAGTATCAATTTGGAGAGATATTTATATATACATTGTTTTTATCTTAAGTCTTTATACATCTCCTCTTTTCTAACTTCTATAATTTCTTTATCTTCTAAATTTCCCTTTGGGACTTTATTATTTTTCTTGTCACATTCATTATTTTATTTTGTCACAATGTGCACACAAAAGAAAACTCCAGCATGATGCATATTTTAGTGGCATATATTTTTGTTAATTATTTTGTGTTTAAAGATGGTGTTCACAGGATGACAAATAGGTGAAATTCACATAAATAAATAAAGGGAGGCACTACTTTCCTTTTATATGATCTTTTACAATTTAGGTGTTACAAATCCTACCCCCCTTAAAAATAATCTCGCCCTCGAGATTTAAGAAGGTCTAGGGAAAAGATGGGGAAAATCTATACGAAGCTCTTCTTCTCTTTCCCAAGTTGCTTCATCTTCACCGTGGTGGCTCCATTGCACTTTGCACATCTTTATAACCTTATTCCTCGTGACTCGAGTCAAAGTATCCAAAATCTTGATGGGGTACTCAGCATAAGTCAGATCATCTTGAACACTAAGGTCTTCCATTGGTAACTGCTCCTCAGGTACCCTGAGACATTTCTTCAGCTGAGATACATGAAAGACATCATGGACATTCGCGAGATGATCTGGTAACTCCAATTGATATGCGACCGCTCCTACTCGCTTTAAGATTAAGAAGGGTCCAATAAAGCGAGGGGACAACTTTCCTTTGACTTTAAACCTTCTCATACCCCGGAGTGGTGACACCTTCAAATAGACATAATCACCCTCCTTAAACTCAAGCAGTCTTCTCCGGGTATCAGCATAACTTTTCTGCCTGGATTGTGCAGTTCTCAAATTCTCCCTTATTTGCTGAACTTGTTCCTCTGCTTCTTGTATAATCTCAGGTCCAAACAACTGCCTTTCACCAGTTTGATCCCAATATAGTGGAGTCCTGCATTTTCTGCCATACAAAGCCTCAAACGGTGACATCTTCAAACTGGCCTGGTAACTATTATTGTATGAGAACTCAGCATATGGTAGACTCATATCCCAACTACCACCATGCTTAAGAGCACAAGCCCTTAACATATCTTCTAACACTTGGTTAGTCCTCTCTGTCTGCCCATCAGTCTGGGGATGATAAGCCGAACTAAAATTTAATCTTGTATCCAATGACTCGTGCAGCTTCTTCCAATACCGAGAAGTAAACTGTGATCCCCGATCTGACACAATCTTCTTTGGCACACCATGTAGGCAAACAATCTGTGCCATGTACAACTCTGCTAACTTGGCTCCTGAATATGTGGTCTTCACTGGAATAAAGTGGGCTACTTTAGTTAGCCTGTCCACAATTACCCATATAGAATCATATCCAGCAGACGTGCGGGGTAATCCAACAATGAAGTCCATGCCAATCTCTTCCCATTTCCACTCAGGTATCTTCAGTGGATGCAGTAGTCCGGCTGGCCTCTGGTGTTCAGCCTTAACTCTTTGGCATACATCACACATAGCCACATGTGCAGCCACATCTCTCTTCAATCCATACCACCAATATTTCTGCTTCAAATCTTGATACATCTTAGTACTCCCAGGGTGAATAGAATAAACTGAATCATGTGCCTCTTTCAATATGGTTTCCCGAAGACTATCAATATCGGGAACACAGATCCGATTCTTGAACCATATCGTGCCTTGCTCATCCTCTGTGAACTCCGGGCCTCTACCTTCAGTAATAAGATCCTTGATCTCTTGAATCTTAGCATCACCAACCTGACCCTTACGAATCTCTTGCTCCAAGGTGGGTTCCAACTCGATGGTGACTCCTTCAGTATGTGTAATGATTCCCAGGTTGAGTCTCTCAAAATCTTTGGCTAATTCATCGGGTAGCTATACAACGAAAGCGGAGTGAACATGCTCCTTCCGACTCAAGGCATCTACAACCAAATTTGCCTTGCCTGGGTGATAGTGAATCTCCAAATCATAATCCTTAATGAGTTCCAACCAACGGCGTTGCCTAAGGTTGAGATCCTTTTGAGTGAATATGTACTTCAAACTCTTATGATCCGTATATACTTGGCACTTAGTTCCCATGATGTAGTGTCTCCAAATCTTAAGTGCATGCACAACGACAGCTAGTTCCAAGTCATGAGTGGGGTAGTTCAGTTCATGCTTCCGCAACTGTCGGGATGCATAGGCAATCACGTGTCCTTCTTGCATGAGCACACATCCAAGTCCTTGGCCACATGCATCACAGTAAATGTCAAATCCCTTCTGCAGATCTGGCATAATCAATACTGGGGGTGACATCAATCTCTCCTTCAATTGATCGAAGCTCTCTTGGCATTTCTCATCCCACTTGAATTCTCTTCCTTTCTCCAAAAGCGAGGTCATAGGCTTGGCAATCTTAGAGAACCCTTCAATAAATCTCCGATAATATCCTGCGAGTCCCAAGAAACTTCGAATCTCAATAACTGTAGTGGGCACTCTCCACTCCATAATCTCCTTCACTTTAGCAGGATCCATTGCTATTCCTCCATTAGAAATAATATGACCAAGGAATGGCACCTTGTCAATCCAAAACTCACACTTGCTGAACTTAGCGTAGAGTTGATTATCTCGTAACTTCTGTAGCACCAACCGTAGATGGAGTTCATGATCACTTTCATTCTTAGAATAGATAAGAATATCGTCGATGAGTACCACGATGAATCTATCCAAATACTCCATAAACACCTTATTCACCAAAAAAATAAGCTGGTGCGTTGGTTAATCCAAATGACATAACAGTAAACTCATATAATCCATATCGGGTTGAGAAATTCGTCTTGGGAATATCCGATGGCCTAATCTTCATTTGATGGTAACCCGATCGGAGATGAATCTTCGAGAATACCCTAGCATCTCTCATCCAATCAAATAAATCCTCAATGCGGGGTAACGGGTACTTGTTCTTCACGGTAACATCATTAAGGAACCTATAATCCACGCACATCCCTTGCGATCCTTCTTTCTTCTGTATAAATAGAACCGGCGCTCCACAAGGTGAAGAATCCGAACGAATATACCCAGCCTCTTGTAACTTTGTTAGCTGCTTCTTAAGTTCCTTTAACTCTTCTACAGACATCTTGTATGGCTGTTTAGAAATAGGAGCAGTTCTAGGTAAGAGATCTATGACAAACTCAACTTCCGAATCTGGTGGCATCCCTGGTAACTCCTTTGGAAAGACATCCGGAAAATCCTTAACCAAACGGATGTTGTCACCAACAAACTTACCATCGACTAAGAATGCCGCTAGTCTGGTGGCGGTAGTTACTGCAATTCCAACTTCAAATCTTTCTCCTTTGGAACTGGTGAGTTCTATGGATCCTTTAGCACAGTGCATAAACTGCCTTTGACTTTCTTAACCATGACATACCAAGGATTACGTCTATAGTGCTCTCTTCTAACACTATAGGGGTATATCCCATCAGGGTTAGAAATACAAGGTAAGAAAGGAAGAATTGTAGACAAGGCATGTTACTTTGGGGGATTTATTAACTAAGTAGATTAGTGTGTCACCTACTAAAGTTAGTTCATTACTTTATGGTGGTACATGCTAAGATGCCCGTCTATACAATTTCAATCAATCAAAGAAGCAAATCAGGCATTGATCATCAGAACAATCAACCAACATTTTTAATAAAGAAAATAATTTTAATTTTGTTCTAGGTCTCCTATCTCTTACAAGGTCATAAATGTAGGATTCCAAGTTGTGAAATCCATCTTGTCTTAGAGTAGAAAAGGTAAGAATGATCAGAGTAGAACAGTAGAAGGTGAGACAGAATCAAGATAAGTGTAGAAAGAATCAGAGTAAGGTAAGTGTAGAATGAATCAGAATAAGATAAGTGGGTAAGGGTTTTGTCCATTTTTATCTAGGTTTCGTCCTACAGTCAACATTTCCTCTGATACCACTTCTGTAACACCCGGTTTTAAGGAACAAAGTCGGGTGCAACTCATACATGCGCTAAGAAGACAACATATATAATAACAGAGTGTATAGAGATAAATGTCATAAAACATCAGAGTAATTATTACATAGCGGAAGACTTATTACAAAATAAAGGAATAAATGTAAAACGAACTAAGGATCGTCGGCGCCAATGTCGACTGAGAAACGCCACCTAGATCAAGTCGAATGCCTCAGTGTTAGGCGACTCCTCTTCGACCACCTCTTCTTCTCCTGTGGGGGGGGGTGTGAGACAGCAAGAGTGAGCTCACATACGTTCATAGCTCAACAAGTCGTGGGGAATAATGTGGCATGAACTCGCCAAAGGTGGGAGTTCATGTAGTGTAAGGCTAATCAATGGAATAAAGGCTGAGGCTGAGCATTGCTTTTATAAGTTGGTCAAAATTTTATTAGCAATTACTAAGTGTAAGTAAATACCAAACCTTAATAATAATAAAGAAAAGTAATAGTAAAATAATCCCAAATGCGATGCAAATGTCAAATTAAATTTAAGTTCCATAATTAATCATGTGAGGGTCCGAGCCGCTCATGACCGTGAGCACGGCTAGTATACTAGTTTTACACTCTGCAGAGGTTGCGCATCTTTACCCACAAGCCGTGCTACCCATCTGCCAAGGGGTCATGAATCCCATACACCTCTACCAAGGAAGCGAGGCAGGGTAACACTACGAGGCCTTTACAAAGTTCCACTAGCTTCAGAAATCCCGCTACAGTTTATAGGAAGCTCCAGTGCAGGGTTCTTGCCTGACCGCCATCGCAGCAAAATCAACCCAAGGACCTCCCTACACTGACCACTCCCCTACTGCCCTTGCCCCTTTCGGGTAAGGAAGACCTCCACTAGCTTTCCTAGTTAATCAGCCAAGGGCGTCCCATTATACCCTTGTGGTAGCACTGTTTTCCCGGGTGGTCGCTCCATGTTCCCATTAATTTAATGATCTTAACATGAACAGTAATAATAACCAGATAATAACAGAATAATCATGAATAGTGTATCTCCATACCCAATCCACATAAAGCAATAGCATGTACTACCCAAAAATATCTCAGGGGTGAACAAGGTATAGAGGTAATCAAAACTGGGGTATCATAAAGGCTCCCATCAAAATTAACCTATGCAGATCATTAAAATTA